>NC_056730.1:662531966-662589466 GCF_019279795.1 Protopterus annectens
CTGTCCAGGTAAAAACGTAGTTGTCTGTGTACATCCAAGGAATGTAAGATCCTTTGCCCTTTATTTTGAGGAGTGGGGAAAAAGGTTGGCAAGTGGATAGTTTGATTTAAAGCCACTTTGGAAACCACCTTAGGCATGAAGGTAGGATTAGTCCTCAAAGATACCCTGTCCTGATGAAAAATAATATAAGGTTCCACAGCCATAAGAGCTTGTAACTCTGAATCTCTCCTGGCAGAGGTTAGGGCTAACAAGATAGCTGTCTTCCAAGATAAAAACTTGATGTCAGAAGAGGCAGCAGGCTCAAAAGGAGGCAAGGTTAGTTTTTCCAAAACATAGTTGAGATCCCAAGCAGGAATGGGAGGAGATCTTGGAGGTCTTAAGTTCTTAGCTCCTCTGAGAAACTGTCTCATGAGCTGGTGGGAAAAGATGGGAGGGTCTGTATTATAATGAGCAGAAATAGCAGAGGCATGTATCTTAATGGAAGAGAAAGAGAGACCCTTATGTAAGAGATCTGTCAAGTAAAGTAAAATTAAAGTAATGTTAGGAAGAAGAGGATCAGAATCCTGAGCCTGCATCCAGGAGCAAAATTTTTTCCATTTTCCTGCATAAGATTTTCTAGTGCTAGGACGTCTGGCTTCTAAAATGACATCCATAACCTGCTTGGGTAGGAAAGAAGAAATCAAAGGCCCTGGATTAACCAGGCCGCCAGGCTGAGAGTTCTGACATGAGAGTGTAGAACCTGACCCTGATGTTGGGACAGAAGGTTCGGAGACTGAGGTAAAACCCAAGGGGGCTCCAGGCATAGGTTTTTTAGAGTTGGATACCAAAACTGCTGAGGCCAATTTGGAGCCAGCAAGATTATCATATTGGGCTTGTCCTGTTTTATCTTCAATAAGACCCGTGGAAGAAGAGGAAGAGGCGGAAAGGCATATCCCGAGAGGTTCCTCCAACTGAATGACAGGGCATCCACTTTCCAAGCTTCTCTGTGGAAAGTCCTGGTGCAAAAATTCTGTAGTTGATGACTGAGATGGGATGCAAAGAGGTCTATGTGAGGACATCCCCAGACTGCTGTTATCATCCTGCTTATTTTGGTGTCCAGCATCCACTTGTGTGGATCCGAAAGGTTTCTGCTCAGACTGTCTGCCAGGAAGTTTTGTTTCCCTGGTAGAAACTGAGCTTGAAGATCCAGATTGCAAGCTAGAGCTGTGTTCCATAGATCCATGGCTAGTCTGCAAAGGGGGTAGGAATGAGATCCCCCTTGCTTGTTTATGTACCACATAACTGTGGTGTTGTCTGTCCGTATTAGTAGTTGTCCTGGTTGTAAAAGATTCCTGAAGGCCAATAGAGCTTTCTGAATGGCTAACATTTCCTTTAAATTGATATGCAGGTGCTTCTGATCCTTTGTCCAAAGGCCCTGCAGACAGTTGCCCTGAAAATGGGCTTCCCCAAGCATAATCCAAGGCGTCCGTGGTTAGAATCTGAGTGGCAGGAGGCAGACGGAAGGGTTTCCTTTGTTTAGAGCACATGCCCTGGACCACCAAAGAAATTCCTTTTGAAGGCAAGGAAGGACGGAGATCAGTATGTCTAAACTGTGGCAATGCTGAGACCATACACTTTTAGGTACCACTGTATTTTCCTCATGTGTAGTCTTGCATATGGTACGAGAAGGATGCAGGAGGCCATGTAACCCAAAGCCTGCAGGAATTTCCTTGCAGATAGTTGAGTTAAAGTTGCCAAGGTTTTGAAAGTTGAAGCCAGCTGTAATTGTTTTTCGGATGTCAGAAATGCCATCTGGGTTGTGGTGTTTAGAAGAGCACCCAGAAAAGTTATCTGCTGTGATGGTGTCAAATTTGACTTTTTTATGTTTACAGAGAATCCCAGGAACTTGAGGAGGTTCTGTACAAATTCTAGATGCTGGAGTAAGACATCCTTGCTGTCTGCCTGAATTAGACAATCGTCCAGATAAGGGTAAATTTGAATTCCCTTGAGTCTGCAGTAAGCTACTACTGGAGCCAGGCATTTGGTGAAGACCCTGTGCGCAGTAGACAATCCAAACGGCAGCGCAGAGAATTGAAAGTGCCTCGATCCGGCCTTGAACCGGAGGTATTTTCTGCGATCCTGCCTGATGGGAATGTGTAAATATGCCTCCTTTAAATCCAAAGTTACCATCCATGCATCTTTGGACAGCATTGGAAGTAGCTGCTGTAGAGTAAGCATCTTGAATTTTGGAATCTCTAGAAAGGTGTTCAAGACCGACAGATCCAGAATGGGTCTCCATGAGTTTTGCTTCCTTGGGACTAGAAAGAGCCTTGAGTAAAAACCTTTTCCCATTTCTGAAAGTGGAACCAGTTCTATGGCATTCATAGCCAAAAGAGCTTCCATATGGTTTAAGGCCTCCGTCCATTGATGTTTTGGAAGGTCTGGCCATCCGCTTGGCCTCGGCAAGGTATGAAAATGGAATTTGTAACCTCTTAAAACCACATCCAAAACCCACTTGTCTTGGGTTATTTGAGTCCAATTTTGATAAAAAAGAGAGAGTTTTCCTCCGAGAGGGGCTTCCAGGCAAGAAGTTCCTGTAGCCCAACAGAGGGAGTCATTGAGTTTGTTTCCTTTGAGTTTGTGACCTGTCCTCTCCCCCCACTAGGGGTGGAAGCAGTCCACTGTCTTGGTCTATAAGAAGCTTGTGTTTGAGGCCTTCCTCTGGAGCGTCTATATCTACCCCTCTAAGGCCTGTCTGAAGTGGGAAAGGACCAATTTTTTGAAGACCAATTCCTGCTAAATCTAGGTGGCTGTACTTGTAAGAAATCTTTAACTGTTTGCATGGATTTCGCGTTATCCTCCATCTTTTTAATCACCTCTTCAGCTTTTGATCCAAACAAAACATTATGCTGAACAGAAGCATCCAATAATTTAGCCTTTACTTGTTCAGGCACATTTTGTTCCTTTAGCCATGCAAGCCTTCTAATGACTGTGCCAGAGGCCGCAGCCCTACAAGAAGCCTCCAAGGCATCAAATCCACAGTGTAAACCATGCTTCCCAACTTGTTCAGTGGCATGCAATAAGTCATGTAATTCCTTATCATCTGCACAGGCAGAAATGGAAGTAAGCTTTTGTTTTAAAACAGACAAGAGAAATTGCTGGTATTTTAGCATATGAAACTGACAGTTTAAAGCCCTAATGGACAAAGTAGCAGAAGTGTACACCTTTTTGCCCCATCTTTCTAAGGATCGGGAATCCTTTTCAGTAGGAATGGGATTTTTGGCAGAAGTGACCTTAACTCCCTTAGGACCCTGAGAAATGGTTTCAGGGTCAGCAGAAGGGTTATTGTATAAAAACTGGTGGGAATCAGGAACCCTGTAATATCTATCAGGCTTAACAGGAGCAGGAGGAAAAGAGTCAGGGGTTAAGTTAGCCTCCAAAAAGGCATCATCCACAATATCCAAAACAGGAGGAATAGCCAGGGGTCTATGTTGGGGAAGAAGAAGAAAATCCCTCAGTCTTTTCTTAGATTCTGAATACTCCTGTCCTTCCCAGTGGAAATGTTCCCTCATTTCAGGCAAAGTTTCCCCAAAAGAGAAATCCTCAGGGGGAGAAGCTGAAGGAATGGATTCCTCAGCATCAGAATCCTCATAAGGAGGGAAAGAATATTCCTGGTCAGAAGAAGAAACTGAGGAAACAGAAGCCTGATCAGAGGAATCATAATAAACATCCTGCCTTGGCCTTTTATCTGGAGGGGGATGTGAACCCCTAATCATAGTAAGTAAATCCTCCGCCATCTTGAGTAACTGTTTCTGTGACTTGGGAGCCGGTTCAGAAGAGGCCTGTGTTGCAGTCTTTGATTTAGAAGGAGTCTTTGCCTTTGTCTTTGGCTTTGCCTTTATTAGAAGCTGAGTAGGCCTGAAAACCCCTTCGGAAGCCGGTACCTGCACAGCGGCTCCGGACCCATCCGAAGGAGCATTGTCCGAAGGTCCTGCAATAGAAATATTTAAAGGCCTGGTTGGCTCCTCATGAGAGTCCGTTTCGGCCATCGGTTCTGAAATGGCCGACGACAGGGGCTGCAAAAGCGCCTCACTGACGACGGCCGAACCTGAAGCTGGCTTCGCTTGTGCGCTATCATCAGATTTGGACCTCGGAGGCCTGTCTTTATCCTTGCGACGCTTAGAACTCCGTAGCCGGAACCGTATCCGACATTTTGTAGTTAAAGTGCCTACCGAAGTAATGAAAAGCAAAATCGTACCTTCGCTTAATTGTACACTGATTGAATCTAGCACAAAACCGACAACTAGCTACGTCGTGGTCAGGGCCTAAGCAAGGAATACAGTAAGAATGAAAATCCTTATGAGGTATTTGCTTCCCACATGAAATACAATTATTAACTTTTTCTGACATCGGAGTGGAGCAAGAAAAGTTTCAACGGGGTACTTAGCTTTGAGTGGAGAAGAAAATCTTCGGACTGAAGTTTATCAGAAAAAAATCATCAGGAGTCAGCCGACCGGCACTTGCGAACTGCTATCACCGCACGGCAAGAAAGACTGGAGAAGATGGCGTCGGCTGTCAGCTTTTTACTCCTGGCACTCTGACATCAGGGAGCATGGTTGAACAGCCGACGCCGGACCCAGACTTTGGGATTCTGGCTGACCGAGGGCTGCCTGCCGGCAGGGGAGAACCCTACAGTCATGACTGCAACAGTGAAACACTATGAACATCTCTGTTGAATGAAAACTGGACGATAAACCAATAAGCCTGCCAAAAACTGAAGGTATGTGACGTGGAAGTGCATGACATGATGGTAAGGAGGAGAATGGATAAAGGACAGGAGGTGAATCAGCAGGTAGCAAAGTCTCTTGGCCTGAGATCTACAGTCAGCTACTCAGGAGGACATACTAGAAGCAGTGTGGGAAACATGGGGAAAAACAGGCTTCTGAAGACAATGAAGGATGCCATTAGAATCAATGGCAGAATCATGGCAATCAGACTCCAATGTAAAGAAGGAGCAATCTTCACATGCTTCATTGAAGGGCTGTGATGGTACGAAATCAGGCAGCAGTTACAGGGACACTTTGATAAACCAAGACACAATTAATCCTGATAATATATACATGTATGCTCATATTGGGACAGAGAGGAATGACTATGAGGAATGTCTGTGTCTATATGACTGGGGCGATAAGAATAATGAAGGACAGGCTGTTCTGGATTTCTGTCTGGTAAGTGGTTTAATGGTGGCTAAAACATGGTTCACTGACTGAGTGGCCACTATACAACATAGGTAGACTTCCTCCTAGTAAGGAAAGGGAACTGGGTTGAATCAGAGACTTTGAAGTTATTTTTAGTGACATGGTCAGCCCCCTACATAAGCCACTGGTGGCCACAATCAGCTGCAAGCAATGGTCACAGAAGACTGTAAAATAACCAAGGCCTAGGATGAAGGCATGAAAGTTGACTGGAGCAAAATTACAGAAGTTTTAAGAAATACTCATGGCTCCTGCTCCTCAGGAAAAAAATGAAAAATAGTTAAAGAAGATGACAGCATGTCTGAAAATGATAAAATAGTGCTGTGGTTGCCACATGTGGAAATAATGTGCATAAGAAAATCATTGATCAATGTACAAGTCCAGGAAGATAACAAATGAAAGAAGTACTACAGAAAAAAGTGAGACAGAAAAGATAGAACAAGCTACAAAATAAGACTAGTTAGATAACAAAGAAAGGAAAAGAAAAGGAAAGACAGTAGTCATAATAACAAAGAACTCAAGGTCAGATAACCACTACCAGCTTCTGGAAAGTGATTCAACAGATGGTCCCAAAAAGCTCTACCAAGTTGCAATCCAATGACAAAAAAAAAAAGAAAATAGTTTACAGATTGCATTCATAAGAGATACCAGCATCAATCTTCTCACCAGTTCAAAGGACATAAGGGACTTCAAGAAGCTTCTGAATGAACAAAATGTCCTTTAAATTGTACTACTGCATGCACAGCTTAAGATGTAAGAGAAGGGAGAAACTACCCAAGAAAATGTATGTAATATACAAAGGAAAATGAAGTCCGAGAAAGCAGCAGGCTCACATGAAGTTACAGTAGATATGACCAAGATGCTGGATGCATTAGGGAAGAAATGGCTCTCAAAAGTATTTACTACAGTATGGTGAGAGAAGGGTATCCTAGACAACTGGCAAATAAGCATTCAAATGCCAGTGTATAAATCAAAGAGGACAGTCACTGTGGACAATACACAAGTACCACAATTCTGTCACACTGCATGAAAGTGATACAAAAGAAAATGGATAAACAAATACAAAGAGTAGCAAAAGTGAATATGAAAGATTTGCAGTTTGGATTCAGATCAGTGTTCAGCACAGCCAACTAGATGTTTGCAGTGAAACTTATATCAGAAAAGTAGTTGGAGATGAAGAGTCCAAATGAACATTCCTATACTTGAATAAAGCATATGACAAGGTCCCAGGAAAGCTGATTCTTGTGGTCCAGTAAAGGCTCAAAGCCCAGAATACATTTACAGAATTAGTGCAGGCAATGTTCAAGAATCCAATGACACTAGTACAAAAAATGCTCAGAATTAGAGGGATCCCCAGTGGGAATAGGTGTGCATCAAGGTTTAGCTCTGAGCTCAATGCTGTTCATACTGGGGATGGACTACATTAGCAAACAGATCAGAGGGGACAGAACCACACAGCTACTGTATGCAGATGATGTTGCACTATAAGCCAAATCGGAACAGTAACTTCAGAAAATGATAGGGGACTGGAATGTGAAACTTAGGGCTAATGGGATGAAACTTACTGCGGAAAACAGCTGTAATGGCACCAAATTGGTGATATAAGGGAAAATATTGGAAGAGTTAACATCTTCAAGTATTTTGGAGGGGTGGTTGAGGAAAAGGGAAGTCTGAATAAAGAGGTCAAAGCTAGAATCAGAGGTGTGTGACATAAAAATTCTAAAGAAGCTGAAAAGTAAGGTGTACAAATCAATGGTTAGACCAGTGTTTCTCTATGGCACAGAAACCTGAGCAGTGAAGGCAGAGTGGGTGATGAAGCTTGAGACGAAGTGTCTGAGATAAGTGATAAAATGCAAACAATAGGCAGAAGAAAAGAATCAGTTCATCTGAGCAAAAGCTCGAAGCACACAGAAGGTCAAGGAGAACAGATTATGGTGATTTGGTCACATGGGCTATACTTAAAATGGCTCTTCAGGGCAGTTAGCCTACTATTCACCTATGAACCTATGTGCAAGAAAGCAGAAGACTATTTGGGGAAGATGATTTGGGACAGACAGAAAGAAAGCAAGATGAAATGAGGATATCGAGCCAAGAGATGTATGGATTGTGTAAAGGAAGACCTGCTACAGTCAGGCATGACAAATCGGAGAAGGTAGGAGAGCAGCACTGAATCAAGCAAGGTGGTGACAGTTGACGCAAACCCACGAACCCATGCTGAAAAACAAAATGGGGTAGGGGTTGATGATGAAGATGATGCTGATGAAGAAGATAATCATTATTTACACTATTTGTCAATAAGCTGAACGGCATATCTCCCATTAGACTGATCAGGCCTTATAACACTGAAATATATTAAATGCTATTTGGGTTGATTAAGAGCAACCAGCAACTGGGTATATCTGGCTCTCATCCAGAGTGGTGGCAATACTGATGTGCCAGGGAGAAAGCTGTGGGGAACTGAAAAATGTTGACAGCCTTCCGTGGGAATTTTATGTGTGTGTTTGAAAATAATTTGTGTGAAAGTCAGTTACAGAAAATAAAAGGGCACTAGAAGACAGTGGTTCATAGACAGACTGCTGAGAAAGAGTCCTAGGTGCTTGGCCAAGAACTCCACTCTATATGTGGTCTGTATACAATCTAGCCTGGCACTGAATGTTGGAAATTCATACCCAGAATAGCAGTGCATATTCCCTTTATGCTCTTGGGGTCAGGTTGCATTCTATGAATTAATTGCTGAAATATACTTGTGTGTACTTTCTTGGTTTTATTTCACGTCGTGGCAGTGGTGGGATTCAAACTCTATTAGTGCCAGCCATCCTGACATCACAGTTGGTGGCATCCTGACATATAGAGGGCGTCACACTAGTTGGCAAAAGTGCCACTGCCCTATTGCAGTAGTGGCCAGTGGTAAAGTTACTGGAATTGAAGCTTAAAAGACATTTGTCGCCAAAGCTGTGTATGCTAACCCTTGCAGCCACAAGGTAAAATAAACAAAGATTTTGTTGTGCACAGCAGGTGTTTTAATTTTACGTCAGCAGAATATAGAAAATGACAGAAAATGAGCTCATCTGGCAACTTGGTTAAAATGTCATTGGCAGAGCTCACAAACAAATCCAAAACAAAACAAATCCAGCAGGCTAATGTGCCTAGAGAGGAGATGGTGGAAGTTTGTGTGGAATGTAACTTGGAATTTGTGTGTAGGAAACAAACAAAGGACATTTAGTTCCATCCCAATAGGACTTCAAACGCAAAAGAAATTACAGACTGGAACATTAAATGGAGTGTGTGAAATGCCAGAGTTGTACAGAGGGAAGATTACAGAATAAAGGAGAAAGGCAGATGAAAGTGCGAATTGAGTATATTGCAAAAAACACTTGAACACTTGTTTTCACAGACGTGTGAGTGGATTTAAGTTCATCCACATATGAAACACTTAAAAATCTTTTTGTCAGGAAACAGGTCCTTAGCACCATGCCTGAGAACATGAGGCTTTGTTCAGCAAACTAGGAGTGTAGCACTGATGAAGAAATGGGAGAAAGAGGAGCGTTTACCTAGCGAACAGGTTGTCTCAGCATAGGAAGGGGGTATCCAACACTGCACTTGAGTATAGAGGAACCCATGAGGAGTAGCATATGCCATTGTAGCAGATTACACATGAAAAGGGTGAAGACATGGGTTGGGTAAATGTTTAGGTTTTGAGGTTAAATTCTGAGATGCAACCAAATGGGGATTGTATGGGGTCTATAACGCAAGCGAGAATGCTTAAGTTGTTGAATACAGCATGATCGACACCTATTAAGCGAACCGCGAGTACACCGAACACCGGAAACCACGAAATTCGAAATCCTGATTCGGCATAGTTGGCCCTTCTGTGGTGTAGCTCCATAAGGTAAGTGTGCGATAGTTACGGACCTTAGGGTTTGGGTGCAGGTTAAGGTAAGTGCATAGATAATAATGTATGTAAGGGTTAGATGTAGGGTTTTGTTAAGTGTATGTGTGTGGATTATTTATTTTGTTTGGGTATAGCTTATTAAGGTAAGTGTGCGATAGTTACGGACCTTAGGGTTAGGGTGCGGATTAAGGTAAGTACATAGATAGTAATGTATGTAAGGGTTAGTGTAGGGTTAGAAGTAGGGTTTAGGTTAGTGTATATATGTGGTTTATTTATTTTGTTTGGGTGCGTAGTATGCAGCGAGCGATGTAGTGGGAAGTATGTTTTATTTTCGTCACTGGGTGGAACGGTGTTGGCCAAACAATAAAATTTGGTCATCTGTATTTCCGCGTTTTGAGGTTTCGATGACTTGTGCATTTGCTGAATAGGTGTCGATCATGTTGTATTCGACAACCTAAGCATTCGCGCATAAAATACAGACCCGATTGTATGACCTCACTGTCCATTGAGGCAGGGGGAGAACAAAGGTCTCTGGAAGAACCAAGCAGGACTAGCACTATGACAGTGGTGTTTTTTTTTTTAAAACAACAACTGCATATGACTACTACCAAATCTGTATCCTATCCTATCCTGGTTGAGGGGAAGGACTGCATTGCCAAAAGGGGCACAGTGTCAGACATAACAATAATCAAATCTGCAGCGGTTCGTCAAGAAGCATTACTTACCTGTGCAGTTCACTCTAGGTAGGGTCTCTGGTGGGAAACCTTTTCAGGTACACTTGAACAGAATCTATCTGGACTGGCAAGGGGGGCAAGGTAGCAAGAAAATGGCTGTGTTTAAGGACATTCTTGCTGAAGTTCTAAAAGAGAATGGCTATGACTATGCAATAATGTGTACATGCTAATAACTGAAGCCAGACATGAAGGCAATCCCATGGGTACTCAGGAGACAGGAGACCCAGACACAGCCCACTACTCCAAATAGGGCTGGTAATGTGGCAATCTCAGATGGACAGTTGGTCAGCAGCAGCAGGGAACTAGGACAAACCTGAAAGAAGGTAGGCTTCCATTTGAAGGTGAATTCTTCTACGGGAGAGGAAAGTGACAATAGTCAGCTAAAAACTTGAGGCACCACTGGCAGAAGGTACCAAACTTTGTTTAGAAGGAAAGCTGAGGAGGGCCAACAAAAAGAAGCTTAGGGGCTCGGCTCTTAGACCCACTTTACAGGACTTGAGAAAAATAGCCATGGAGGTTCTAGATACTCAAGGGGAGAGAAAATCCATTTACTGGGGCAAGATGCTCCCATATTAGTAAGGACAACATCCGAGATGCTATCTCTCCCCAGGGGGTACTCCAACTAATTGTTCCAAGCCATTTATAATGAGAAAGTCCAAGAATCTCTGTGCTTGTGCACTTGTGGTAGTGTATGTTTTCCAGTCTGTATTTGGATAGTTTAGATCACCTAGGAAGATGGTATTGGACTTAATATTGAGTGATTCTAGTTCCTGTAGATAGGTGTTGCAGCTTTCTTTTATCATAGAGGGAGTTTTGTAGCTAGCTAATAGCTATAGAGCATCTTGCACCATCCCTTGTCTGTCTTCATCATTTGTTAGGTCTGACCTAAAGCAGTCTCCTTAGAAACAAACCTGAAACCAGCGATCCCTTCCACCCAAGGTGCCTTTCAAAATTTCTTTGTGTGGAAGGCATTTACCACGCATAAAAGGGAATGGAAGAATAACCATTTTAATTGCCAGGACCCACTAGACCGGGTTTCAAAACACAGACAGAACAGCCAAAAAATGAATTTATATGTGCCAAGTCTGAGATGGATATTTCCTGGAATATTCCCTTTTCTCTAAAATATGGTGGTCTCGGAGTTGGTATATATAAGTTTGCGGGTGGGGGAGTTTACTCACCACATAAGGGGTGCAAGGGCGCTTGCCCCTGGCAAAAAAGAAAAAGAATTTTAAAGAGCAATGTTCAAGATTAGCTCTTCTCCTGGATTTGCAGTCTTTTTCAATAGGGAGCCCAAATGGAAGATACTGGTACAGAGAGAGAGAGAGGGAGAGAGAGAAAGAGAGAGACAGATGAGAAATGGGACTGGGATGTTTGACCAAAGACTGAGCTCTATAAGTAGCTGTGTACAGTCTAGTCTGGGGGTGGAAGATGGAAGCCTATACCCAAGACAGTAGTGGATATTTCCCTTATCCTACTGAGGAAAGGTTGTATTTTTAGAGTTAATTATTGACACAGACTTGTGTGCACTTTCTTGCAATACTTTATTATTGGTTGGCAGTGGTGGGATTCATATCCCACTGGTGCCAGCCAACCTGATATGTAAACATAAAGAAAAAATTGCAGCAGACCACCACTAAAAATACGACCGTTTAATGTCAAAGTAAAACAATACAATGCCAGCAAAGGTATCAGTAAAATGATGAGCGCTTTCAGGCTCCTGCCCTTCATCAAATAAATTTTCTAATTTTAAAACATTCAACTTAAATTTAACAACAACCAATCACAACTCAGTACTGAACCCTCCATTTTTTAAGGGCGGGTTTCAGTGGGATGACATCATTGAGTCCAGAATACCTGTGTGCCATAAGCTCCACGATCCACTTAGTTTCTTCATATTCAGTATTATTTTTATGTCACCTCCCCTAGAACCTTTTTTTAACATTCCATATAACCTTAAATTTAAAATAGTGTCCCTCATGGTTAGAAATATGTCTATATAATGCATTATGCTCATTTTTCATTCTGATGGCTGAGAGATGATGCAAAATCCTAACTTTAAACATACAATTTGTCTTGCCTACATAATAACAAGTGCAGGCTTGACAGTTAGCCAAGTATACAACATTGGTAGTCCTACAATTAGCCTTAGCGCCAAACCTATAGATTTTATCTGTGATCAGATGTTTAAACTCTACATCCTGATTGATGAGGCCACAGGCTTTACATGTACCACATGGTCTAGTCCCTTTCCTACTCACTTCCTGTTGATGATCCCCTTTTACCTCATGGCTCAAAATATCCTTCAAATTCTTGTTTCTTCTAAAGCCAAAGTTCGCCCTATCCCCCACAATCAACCTCATCTTCTCATCAGTCATCAGAATCCACCAGATGTGTCTAATGATGTCACATATCCCATGAATATTGCTACTATACGTGAACATTAATCTAACTTTATCCTTAGTAACCTTAACTACATCCCTGTTGTCCACATTACTATCATTGTTACTCTTCAGCCACGGACACATTCTATCCTTTCTAGTCTCTTTGGGACCGTGTGACATTATATATCTTATCACTATTATAACCCCTTTCCAAGAAAAACATTTCTAGGTTTTGTACTTCCTTCTCAAAATCGATTTCTTCTGTACAAAGCCTAGATACCCTTCTCCCCAGTTGACCCATGATGATATTCTTGAATGTGAACCTTGGATGCATCTAAGTTGGTGGCATCCTGCCACACGGGTGCCATGCTAGTGGCAGTAATGCCATACCCCATCAATGTAGGTAACTTCTGTACCCAAACATTAGGGGAAGGAGACAGTGGAATGTGGAGGTGAGGCTTTTGACTGAATGTAGTAGGGGATACAAACTCCCATTAAAAGGCAGAAAAATCCTTGCAAAGGAGCCACAGTGAGAAGGCGACAACATACTGCCAAAAAAGCAAAATTAAAAAGTCAGAGATAAGGGAAATAAGCGACAAAGGGGGCTGGCAAAGTAAAGGCAGACCATGTGAAAGGGATGGGGGAGTCACAAAACTGATTAGGAAAGGCACTGAGGTAACTACAAAGAGGATAAAAGAAAGAGGTGAGGGCAGATGAAAAATATGGGAAGGTAAATTGATGGGAGATGGAAAAACAAGTAATATTTATGCCCTTAAAAGGATGAGAAAAGTTTCTTCATAAAGTCCTTTAATGAGTGTGGAAAAGAAGAGGAAAAGGGACTGAAATTAAATCATAAGGAGAGACTTCAACCTAACTATAATCAATGAACTGGACAAAAGAGGAGGACAGAAATAATGGAATAAACTGAAGGGACTGATAAAGGGAATGGAAAGAGAAGGACAGATGGGCATATGAACAGAGAGGAATGAAGGTGCCAAACTATTCACACTCTAGAGAGCAGGGTGGCACAAGGAAACAGAGTAGACATGTTCTTGGTGAAGGCAATATCGAGACAAGTGACAGACATAGTTAATAGATGTTCAAACAGTGCTGGACCTTGGCAAAGTCACTACAAAGATAAATAATGAGCATATAAAAGCAAAATGCTAATAATGGAAAAGGAATAAAGCAAGGTAGGGAACAGAGGGAAAGAGAGACCTAAAATAGTAGCCCAAACAGTACTAAAGGATAAAGTGGGCAAAAGGCAAAACACAGGAGTTGGTTAATAGGAAGGGACCAAAGCCACATGTCCATGTAAAAGGAAAAAATCACAAGGAAATCAGCGTACAATATGCTAAATGGAATGGAATGAAAATGAAGAGTGGGATAAATGCATATCAGACAGAATCAGAGAGAGGTGGTAGAAGCTCAAGACAGTTTGCTGAAGCTGTTCTAAGCTGCAGAGAGACTGTCCTACTGTCTGCTGTGATATTGGGAAAAGATAAGTGTTTATTTTCAATTGTCTCTGCACTTCTCATTTAATACATATCTCTGTAATCTGTACAACTGTTTTACTGTCCTTTTTGTTTTGTGTGATACAGCTGAATATCTGTTACTGTTGTGACCCTCAGTTTGCAGTGAAATCTTTTTTACTGTTCTTTTTGTTGTGTGATAGAACTGAATTATCTGTTACTGTTGTGACCCTCAGTTTGCAGTTTTTAAATCTTTTGTCTAGAGGCCTGTCTTGTTTTCTTTGTGGCAGAGATAATTGGACTGGTTTAATCTGTCTAGGGGCATTCCTGCAAAACTGTTATTGTTGACTGGATAATTGGGCTGGTTTCTGTTCTCTCCCTTTAACAGCAAGAGTTTTAAATCAGATATACCTGTTTGCTGAAGCTGTTCTAAGCTGCAGAGAGACTGGCCTACTGCCTGCTGTGATATTGGGAAAAGTGGACTAACCTTGTTTTTGCTTTTTACTGTTTATTTTCTCGAACCACACTATTTCAAGCATTTTTTTATTAACTTTGCTACTTAGCTTTAACTCCTTTTTAACTCTGATACTGTTTGCACTTTGATCATTTTTAAGTGTTTTTCAACTGTTTAACTGCTGAGGGCTACACACTCAAGTGTGCTAGCCATTTTACTGCCTCAAATTACCTGTTCTAATTTTTGGAAAAAAAATCCTCTCTACTTGTTTCCCGCCTTTCTATAACCAGTAGAGTCCGTTTTTTAGATTTTGCTGAATTCTGGGCTGTTTTGTAGTTTGTGTTTTTTAATTCTGATACTGTTTGCAGTTTAATGGATCGTTTTTAAGCATTTTTCAACTCTCTAATTGCTGAGGGCTACACACTCAAGTGTGCTAGCCATTTTACTGCCTCAAAAGTGTTTGTATTACTGCATCTGTTCTAATTTTTGAACCCCCCCCCAAAATCCTCTCTCTCTACTCGTTTCCCGCTTTTCTATAACCAGTAGAGTCCGGTTTTCAGATTTTTTTGAATTCTGGGCTGTTTTGTAGTTGCTGTTTTGCTCAGACCTTACTAAGATAGAGGGAAGCTTCTCTGTTCATCAGTGAGAGGGGTGAGCTTTGAGCAGCCTATCTGTCGTTGGACAAGTGGTTTCAGCTCAGAATCTATAGTTTTTATTGGCCATTTTGGGCTATTTCTATCCCAGTATTTGCGCATTTTTTGCGGCTGTATTACCTCAGCAAGAGTCTGCCTGGGTGTCCTGCAGAGTTCTCCAGCAGCAGAAGAAGAAAAGAGAAACTTTGAGTGGATTAAGTATCTTGTTTTTTTTTGTTTTTACTGCTTAATTTTGTTAACTGCACTATTCCAATCATTTTTTTTATTAACTTTGCTACTTATTTTGAACTGTTTTTTTAATTCTGATACTGTTTGCACTTTAATTGATCATTTTTAAGTATTTTTTAACTGTTTAATTGCTGAGGGCTACACACTCAGGTGCGTTAGCCATTTTACTGCCTCAAAAGTATTTGTATTACTGTATCTGTTCTAATTTTTGAAAAAAAAATCCTATCTCTGTACTTGTTTCCCACCCTTCTATAACCAGTAGAGTCTGGTTTTCGGATTTTGCTGAATTCTGGGCTGTTTTGTAGTTTCTGTGTTGCCCAGAACTTACTAAAATAGAGGGAAGCTTCTCTGATCATCAGTGAGAGTGATGAGCTTTCAGCAGCCTATCTGTCACTGGAGGAGTGGTTTCAGCTCAGAATCTGTAGTTTTATTGGCCATTTTGGGCTATTTCTATCCCTTTCATCTTTCTGTTGTGCGGTTTGCACTTCGCGCAGCACTGCTTAACTATGGCTAAACTATTCCTGGTGCCAGAAAGTCTGCTCTTCAGATTTTCCCTTAGAACTAGCCAGTTTTCTAGTTTTAGCACTCAAAACTGTTTCTTTGTGCTCAGCACCTGTCCAAAACATGCTGCAAGCACTAAATAATCTACAAATTACTGCAGTACTCAACTTTCCTCACTTATCAAGAGGAAAACAGTTTTTGGTACTTAAATTAATAAGCAATAACCAGACATGTCTAAGGGGGGTTTATTAGAAGCATGAAAAGACATAACTGTGAATGCTCACATGAGTGAAAATGCCAGGAATCGAAAGGGTGTTTGTGGGATCGTGGTACAGTGAGGAGTGGGATATTTTCCCTTTCCTCACTGTAGTGAGGCCTCGGAGTTAGAATATATAGTTAACAGGGGGTGTGGGAGACTGCAGTTCGATTACCGGCATTTTCGCTCATGTGAGAGTTCGCAGTTATGTCTTTACGCGCTTCTAATATAGACCCGTCTAAGGGTCAGCTCCCGGTGTTTTCTCTAGTCCACCTGATGAATCTGGGTATCTTTGGGCAATGTAGCAATTGCCTCATGTACAGTGACAACCCTCTCCTCCTAACACCCAACACTACAACCTATGAGAGATGCACTTATATAGCCAAACTGGAAGCCAGGCTCTCTCCAGCCAAGACTGGACTAGACAGTCAAGAGAAGGTAAACACCACACCAGACTCAACACACAGTCCATCAAAACCTGCACCACTGAAACCCACACATACTAACACAAAATACACACCTACATTCGCGGAGGCCCTCAATAAAAATTTGCCCAAACAACAGAGACCTCCAAAGCTGAAACGCAAGCAACCATCACCCCCCAACACTACCCAAACGACACACAGCCCACAAAATCAGTGTGCCACTCAACCTCAGCCCATAAAGCAAAACAACATACCCAACACACTAGTCATAGGCGACTCTATAGTCAGGCACACTGATGTCCCTCTCACCAAGTTAAACAAGGAGAAAGTTACTGTTAGCTGTCTGTCGGGTGCCAGGAGCCGCCATATAACGCACCCACTCAGGTCACTCCATAACAAGTACAAATACAACTCTGTCATTGTCCATGTTAGAGTGAATGAAGAGAGACATGAAGGAGCTCTCTGACCATGTGGCCCAGGCAGGTATGACACTAGCCCTGAGTAGCATCCTGCCATCGCCCACAATGATACCACAGTACAAGGGCAAAATGATTGACTTAAACAACTGGCTAAGCTTTTGGTGTCACTCTAAGGGGATCCAGTATCTGTCTGCCGGGGACAACATGATCGATAGGCCACGATGCTGTGCCACAGATGGCCTGCACGTGTCGCCTCTGGGATTCCAGATACTGGCTAAGGCTCTTGCCACCCTTATAGTGCCTTTTTTAGGCAAGGCTCAAACGTCAAATGCACCACCATAGTAGATACAAACAAACAAAATCTAAGAGTAATGCTATTCAATGTTATAAGTCTAAACCTCTAAATGCACTCACTCCAAGCACTCCATAAAATGGAGAACATAGACATCTATGCAGTGACAGAGACCTGGTTTAAGGCTCCAGAGAGCACCCCTGCATTACCAGGCTACAATTTTTACCACACCTTTCGGCCACCTAACCTGGATCGAAACACTAAAGGAGGAGGCATGTCCATATTCATAAAGGATATCCACACATCCACGCTTGTTGCTCAAAATAATGCATCCGAAATTATCCAAGTACAATTAACACTGGGCAAGACTGCAATTCAGGTTGTAGCTTGTTACAGATCCCCCGCCATGCCCTAGGATGCCCACTCCATGTTTCTCGATATACTGGATAATATTAAGGTACAGCCCAATACCCTAATATTGGGAGATTTCAACTACCCCATCATCAGCTGGGAAAACTACACATATACTAACTCATTTGCTCAACGTTTTCTGGAATTCATCAATTCCAACACCCTGAATCACCTTGTTCATACCCCCACCAGGGGCAGCAACATCCTGGACTTGGTCATTACCAATATGGGTAACAGATGCTCCACGCCAGAGGTCAACTCCTCGCTGGTCAGATCTGACCACAAGCTAATCACTCTAGACATCCATATCCCCCCCCCCTTAAGGAAACCACCGTCAAAAACTTCCCCACGGCCAACTTCATGCTTCTTAAGATAGAAGTGGCTAACTTCATGACGCCCATACAAATGGAAAATAGAGGCACGACTGCTGAATCATATACAAATGCACTGTATAAGCACATACACGAGTGCATGGACTATGCCGTCCCCAACAGAACCAAGATGCTATCCTCCAAAAAAAGGAAGCCAATCTGGTGGTCCCCTACCATAAACAAACTCTACAATAGAAGGAAGAAACTGTTGCAAAAAAGAGTACAATCCCATGATTGCAGGAACTCCCTGGTCAGCCTCAGTAAGAAGTTGAGATCCCTCAAAATCCTCCAAAGCTAGTTACAAAAACAAAATTGCCATGGAGTCTAAAGACAACCACAAAGCATTCTACAGCTATGTCAAGAATCTCAATGGCAGCACTCAGATCTGCTCTGAGCTACACCACAATGGCACTAGATTTACTGAACCAACTGATATTGCCAGCATCCTGGCAGACAGGTTCGGTGCAAACATTACCCACCCCTCACCCCCCAAAGGGCCCATCTCCATACTGGAAGATTGCACAGCCCTTGTAATCACAGACACACAAGTAAACACCACACTCTCCAAAGCCAAGAACACAGCATCCATGGACCAGACAACATCCCAGGCTGCGTTCTGCATGAACTACAGAATGAACTGGCACCCCACTTAAGTACCATGTTCAACCATAGCCTCACTTCAGGCTTTGCGCCTATGAATGGCACACAGCGATGGTTAACCCACTCCACAAAAGGGGTGCCACCACTGACCACAGGAACTACCGGCCCATTAGCTTGATGAGCCTGGTCTGCAAGACCATGGAACGCATCATCCTGGAGCTTATAAACAAAGACATAGGTAACCTCCAAACTCTGGACCCCACTCAGTTTGGGTTTGTAAAAGGTAGATCATGCCTCCTAAACCTGTTTATGACTTCTTTGAAGCAGTCACCACAGCTGTAGACGAGGGTAAAGTGGTGCACACAGCTTTGACACCATCCCCCACTCTGGTATTATAGATAAACTCATTGGACTGGGCATAACTCCCTATTTCACAAGATGGGTGGCCAACTGGCTCACTGACAGAACCCACACAGTGTAAGTAGCCAACTCCAAATCCGACTTCAAACCAGTAACAAGTGGAGCAACACAGGCTTCAGTCCTGGATCCTCTCATGTTTGGTATCTACTTCTCAGAAGTCCAGGCTAATACAGCTGGTCTCTGGCTAATGAAGTTTGCAGATGACTGCAAACTAGGAGCCATAGTAGATTCGCCTATGGATGTGGACATTCTACAAAGAGGCCTCACTGAGACTGATGCTTGGTGACAAAGTCAAGGCCTAAAGCTCAATGCCAAGAAGTGCACTGTCATCCCCTTTGGGAAAAACACCATACCCCTGAACTACCACATAGGCGGTAACCTACTAACCACCGGAAGTGTGATAATAGACCTTGGGTCACAGGTGGACAGTAGTCTCTCTCTTGATAATCACATCGTCACAGTAGTCAGGAAATCCTTCTACATGGCACACCTCATCACAAAGGGGTTCTCCTCCATAAAGAGAGAGGTCATCATTCCTCTCTACTCATCCCTCATCAGACCCATTACAGAGTACAACGCCCCGTTTGGCATGTACCTCGCAAGAGATCTACAACAGCTAGAAAGGCCACATAAATACCTCACTAAGAGGATTACCGGCCTCAAACAGATGCCATACGCAGACCGTCTCAAAAAACTCCAGCTCTACTCTGTCGCATATCGCCTACTCAGAGGCGACCTCTGCCTAACATACAAAGCTATGTCTAACCCAGATCTAATGGACATGCTACACTTAAAGAAATCCCAATCTCTCCGGGCCACAAGCTCCAGGGACCAAAACCTTGTCACCACAATTAACAGAACATGCTGGAGGGATAGATTTCTGTCCCAGAGACTTCCCATGCTCTGGAACAGACTACCCATTCATGTCAAGCAAAGCTCCTCATTAGCCCTCTAAGAGAAATCTTGACAATTGGGTGGGAAACAGGAAAATCACCCCGGGGATCACTTCTGTGGCTCTGCTCAACAGGGGCACAGCAAAATAATTTTCTTGGGTGATGAAAGCCAGGGAACCTCTTTTGGCTAGGCTTATATAGACCCTGGGGTCGATAGCCTAGTACTTACCTATGAAAAGTGCAGTGGATAATAAAAAGTCTGGAGATGGGAGATGCAGTAAGCCTAGATTGGCTACCAGAAGAATTTCATTAACTGGCCTGTGATGAGATAAAAAAAAAATCATCTAGCCAGGGACTTTAAAAGGTATGGAGAGCAGATATAAAAAATGCCTACTTTAATGGAAGTAACAAGGGCTATCCTGTTGCCAAAGGAGTCTAAAGAAGCAAACAGATCTCTGTGCATTCAGACTGATATCCTCTACTTATGTTAAAATGCTAGCAACTATCTTAGCAACCAGGACAGAAAAGATCATGCCAGCTTCATTAAAAAAAGTGTAAGCAGGGCTTGTTAAGGGTAAATCCCCTGTGGATAACTGGCGGGAAATGTTCAAATTTACTGAGTTCTGTGAAACTAATCAGCTTATGAAAACAAACATTTCACTATTCAGTATTAAGAAAGCTTCTGACTTGGTAGAACACCACTTACTATGAAGAATCCTGGAGGACAGAGGCTTTGAAGGCAAGCTCGCAAGATGAGTAAAATGATATAAAAATCCAAGGTCAGTTATTTAGGTGTCTGCAGACTTTTCAAATGGGTGCCAGTAAGAACATGCACAAGACAAAGATGTTGACTCTGACCCATACCTGTACACTTTTGTGATGGACACTATAGTTCAAAAATTAGGGGTAAACTAGAATAGGTAGACAGAAAAGGAACAAAGTAGAGTTTTAACAGTTTGCAATGACTACAAGTTACTGACACAGGATGTGGAAGAAGTGAAGGTGAATGGTCAGCTTTAAGTAGGAAGCAAAGCTGGAATGCAATTTGAGTAAGAAGATACTGGTCAGTATCAGAAGGACCAAAAGTGTGGATCTTTTAGGAGATGTACACCATAAGCCAGGAATTATGTAGTGGAAGGTTTGCAATATAAGACAAAAAATATTTAAAGAACTTAAGCATAAGGGAAATAGCACATGGTCAAATTAAGGTAGTCACACTTACATTCAGGCCAAACATCCTAAGGATGATGATCAACCCTAAGAGTGGCTGTGCATTAAGAGATACATGCCAATGAAGGAGCAGGGGAGGGCATCAGAGAAATTCAGAAATGTGCAGCAGAAGAATTTGTAGAGTGTAACTGATAAGAACACGGGAGATGAGGATGCAGGCAAAAAGAGAAGGAGGAGGCTGGGAAATGCCAAGCATAGTAAAACATGGTCTAGCATGTAACACCCACCAATTCAGTGCATAGTCAACACTGTCCGCAGTGATAAGTACAGTTAGTAAAACAGGAAGGAGCTGAAAAGAAGGAGTTGAATCTGTTTTCAATAAGGGCCTGGAGGAGGTAGGAAAGATATATAAGATGGAATATGGGCATAAAATATAAATATGGGAAACATAAGAATACGAATGAGGAGATTATGAGGAAGATGCAGAACAAATGAAGAACAAAAGATTAACATAATGAGAAAGGAGGGCAACTTTCAGAAGAGGAGACTCATGGGAGGAGATTATGGTTGAACAGGACAGGTGAGTGTCTAATGAGGAGGGCAATAGAAAAACTTCCAATAAATAGCCAAAAAAATACAAATGCTGAATATGCAAGACTATTAAAAGGGCATAGGCATCAACTTAATCAATAAATGAAGCCTGTGCCCATGTTATTGAGGAATAAAGTCCTGGCTGCAACTCATGTAAATAGAGTACAGACATTAGCTTGGGTGACTGACAGCACAGAGGATTGCAATGTTCATGCCCTAGTGTTCAAGGTTGTCTCATATCTAAATTCCCCAGCTACACTAACTTTGGGTGGCCCTCATGGAAGGAAACTCCAGAGTACTGCCAAACCAAAGGTGGCTCTATTTCTAGATATAAGATCCAATCTATAATGAGGAACAAAAGTATGAGCATTGGACCATGTGGCTGTTGCACAAATTTAATCTCCGGATGTTCTTGACCAAAAAGCAAATGAAGCAGCCATGGATCTGCCTAAATGAGCCGTAGGTGTTTTTGGTAGAGGAATGCCTTGTTGAGAATAGATCCAAGAAATGCAATCAGTAAACCATTTGCTAAAGTGACTTAAGAAACTGGGAAAAACAGTCTTTTTGGTAAAAAGGGAACAGATAGTTGGTCTGATTTTCTGATTTGTTTTGTCCTGTTAAGATAAAAGCGTAACTGTCTGTGTACATCAAGGAGATGAAACATGTATTCTCCTTTATAAACCAGCACACCTCATGGAACCAGACCCGATACCAAAAGAAGAGTCCACAGTAAAATTCTTCCGTTTATTCACAGCCACAAAATAAGTCAAGCACTTTCGTCCGCCACACTACAAGACTTTATCAAAACAGTTGACATCCAATCACAAAGTGCTTTTATCCTTGAATTGATTACCACCAATTAAGTACTTAAGTAATTCAATTATCCAATAAAAGTGTTCAGAAACTTTTAAAACTAATATATTGTGATTTTAGAATGACTACTGAATGTTTTAAAAGTTTATGAACACTTTTATTGGATAAGTGAATTACTTAAGTACTTAATTGCTGTTAATTCAAGGATAAAAGCATTTTGTGACTGGATGTTAACTGTTTTGATAAAGTCCTGTAGTGTGGCAGACGAAAGCGCTCGAATTATTTTGTGTCTGTGAATAAACGGAAGAATTTTACTTTGGACTCTTCTTTTGGTATCAGGTCTGGTTCCACGAGGTGTTGGTTTATATAGTTTTTGTTTCTCCTCGGAGAACGCTTTTTTCTGTGTATTTGATATATTTTCCTTTATTTGAAATATTTGGGAAGAAGATTGGTAAAATAATAGATTAGTTAATATTAGTTAAGGAAGGGTTTGTTAACAAGGTAACTATTTTTAAGGAAAATAATGTAAGGGGTCTTTGAAGAAAGAGCCTGGAGTTCAGATATCCTCTTTGCATAAGTAATGGCTACTAAGAAGACGGTTTTCCATAAAAGGAATTTTAGATCAGTTTTCGCTGAAGGCTCAAAAGATTAATTTGGAATAATTTCTATCTCCTGCATGAAAATTAGAGATGGCTGCTAACTGTAACTTAACTGTAAAAAAAACCTAGCTCCTTCTTTAAAAAGAATTGTGAAAAATTCAAGTAATGCAGAAAATGGAGCAGAAAAATGATCAACCTCATTTTTCAAGGCCCAAATGGAGAATCTTTTCCACTTTCTCTTATAAACATTCTTAGTAGAGTCTTTTTGTGAAAATAAAATGATACATACAGTGGAAGCCATGGCCGTCTAACCATTACTGGAAGTGGAGAAACCATGGCATTAGTCTGACAACCTGGATATTGGGATGTTTGATTCCTGATGGGTATGAGAGGAGATCCGGAGACTGCTACACTATCCATGGAGGATAACGAAGATGAGACAATAGAAAGGGGAACGATATCTGTTTAGGCCAGAAGGGTCAATCAGGATGACTGAGCTCTTCAGCCAGCTTTCTTTGTGTAGAAATTTGGAAATCAAGGGAAGAAGGGGGTAAGCATAAAGAAGACCAGAGGGCCAAATGTGGACTAGAGCATCTTTTGATGACTCCCCATGAAGGGGGAATAAGAGCAAAATACCTGCTGCACTTGTTGTTGTGGGGAGAAGCAAAGAGGTTGCAGCAAGGTTGGCCCCGTTGATGGACAATCCTTCCCGCCACAGATTTATGGATAGACCACTTGTGAGGCATCAGAATTGATCTGCTTAATTTGTCTGCTAACCTGTTGGTTTTCCCCGGTATGTGCATTGCAACTAGAAAGCAGTCTGAGGAGATTACCCATTCCCACACTGTCATGGCCTCTCTGCAGAGGGGATAAGATCAAGTTCTTCCTTATTTGTTGATGTACCAGACCACAGACATGTTGTCGGTCTGAATCGCAACAATATACATGTTCTCTTTTGATGGAACTCCTCTGTGGGATGCTCAGGGGAGATACTGGAAGAGACAGGAGATCTTCTACAGGAACTGCTTGGAAACTAGTTGGAACGGACTGTCCCTGTTGAGTAGACCTGATTTAGTCAGAGTTCAGAACCAACAAGGGAATGGGGGCTGGATCCGAAGAATGAGAAGCTGGTTCTCTAGAAGGAAAAAAGTCCTTTCCATGATCTTGAAGGCAGATGGACCCGGAGAAGCCGTGACCAGATGTGCCAGAGCCAAATTTCCCAGCACAGGCAGATCATGACTGCTCCTGGATCAGTGGCTCGAGGATGGAACTGGACCCAAACTGTCCAGGCCGAGGCTCTGAGGGGCAGGGATGGCCTCACAACATCAGAGTCAATCCTGTCCTCAAGGATCTGATGCCGACACTTCAGCTCCGGGACCGTTTCTGATGGCATCTGAGCAGAACTAGTCAGGGATACACTTGGAGTCAAAGAAGAGATCTTTTTCAGATTCAACTCTGGACCCCCTTGGGGATTTCAGATCCTGGGACTCAGAAACAGTTGGATGGATCAGAGAAGGGAGATAATAGTCTGAGTGAGACATCTCTGGAAGGCTCACAGATCCAATAGAGGATGGAGCCAATATGACCCCCATCTGGATCTGAGCTCTGAGAAATTTTTGCATCATCCTAGCCACATACGCTTCTGATAAACTTCTGGAGGACCTGGAGGATGTTTTGGATTGCGGCCTTGAGTTTTGCTTAGGGGTTGGCGAGTGCAGAGTAGGAGAAAATGGTTTAATCACGTACTCTGGTGTGTGACTTCTTTGAGAGGTGCTAGGTTTATGATATAGGGAAGGTACCATTGGACTGGCTGATATGACTATTAGATCTAAAGATTTTGAATCAAAAGGTTTCAGATCCAAAGATCGGGTCTTTGGTTCCAATGATGTCAAATTTGAGATTTCTTAACTTTTGAAAAGTGGTTCAGATGAAGTCCTAGGGGACGTTGGCAGAGAGCGTTTTCTGTTCTCTGATGGAGCAGACTTAGTAACTTTAGTGGGGGAATGAGCCCCAGAAGATAGCAGGATAAGGCCTTTTAGAATCAACTTCATGAGTCGGTCAGCCAGAGCCCTTGGGTTAAAGGTACAGCAGATAGTGCAGTTAGTATCCAAGTAGCCAGCTCCGAGGAAATAAATGCACTCCTTGTGGGCATCTGAATTTGGAATTTTATGCCACAAGAAGTGCTTTTCTTGAAACCTGCTGGTTTATCCAGCCTAACAGTACAATAATAAACTGGTACAGTAAAGCAGCATAGCAAAGAAATGCAGAAATAAAACACTGGGAGAAAAGGAAATATATATATATATATATATATATATATATAGGTCTACTTTGAAACATCTAAAACCCATAACATCTAATTTCATAACATTGAGGCCAGAACACCTAAAACCCAAAACATTTAACACTACACATCACAAGAAAATAACATCCCCTCCACATATAACGACACCAAACTACCAAACACACTTTTTATTACGAAACAAAACCAACAAAGCACAGGAGCATGTACAGGCAGAGCAAGAAAATCCACATCAACACATCCTTAATATATAATGTAGTAGATCTAAAGACACTATTCACGTCAACAGATTATGAATAGGCAAAAAATATATATCCAAATGCGTTTACTGTTTTAAAACTGGCAAGCACTTTAACCCTCATGGGCTTCTTCAAGCCGAAACAGCAACATTTAAAAAATGCTTCATATATAAGGATATAACAATGACATCATATCGTGTGAAGCAATTATCCATAATTAATACATAAAAATGAATGTATGTATACATTATAACTAAAAATCTTTAACATTGAGGAATAAAAATAAAAATAGGATAAATATCCCTAAAAACATTATAGATATAAAAATCCTTAATAAGCATATAAAATATTTTTAGTATTGTTAAAGTAAATCAAATCATTGCATGAAATGGATTATAAAGTTAAGAGCAGATAGGAAACCTGGATTAATGATAATATCCCTTCGAGACCAATGTTGAAAGTTAGAAAATTGAAGGTTTAGTGGTTTGGTATTTGTGCATATATTATTTACATTCACTGTCTTGCCCCATAGTGTCCCACCCTTTCAATGTCATCAGTGCAGGCATACTACCTAATACCATTAGTGACCACCACCCAGCATATATCATACGCAAAACTACTCCAACCACAGGCCAACACCAATACAAATCTACCAGAAATTTTACCAAGTTCCAATCATCCATATTTAATGAAACCTTAGCTAAAGTAAACTGGAAACCCCTCAAATCCCTACCACTTAATGAGGCTGTTGAATTCTTTAACTCAGCATTTCTAGACATCCTAAATAGGCAAGCACCTACCCGCCAAAAACGAATAAAACATAACCATGCATGCTGGCTCTCAAATTCCACCAAAGAAGTAATGTCCACAAGGAGACTGTGGTGGTGGTGCTGCAGTAGCGTTGTCACCTCACAGTTAGATGTTGCACATTCGATTCTCAGTTAGAGCTTCTTCTGTGTGTCGACATGCGTGAATGGGTGTTCCTTCGTTGAAGGTTGTGCATTAGGCCCGGCAAGCACCACGTAAAAATCTACTGCCAATCATTAGCAGACCGGAGTTCCGCTGTGGCGACCCCTAACCGGGAAAAGCCGAAAGACAGTTTTAAGTAATGTCCCTCAAGGGATAAAATCTGGAAATCATGGCAGAAAAACAAAGACTCCTCAACTCTACTACATTACAAACAACTCCGTAACCAGGCAAAACGTCTAATAACCACTAATAAAAAAGACCACTACTTCCACCTACAAAGCCAACATAAAAATAATCCCCAAAAATTCTGGTCTTCCATCTGCCAACTATTACACCCAGGCTCTCAAAGCAATCCATCCCCTGACCCACAAAAAACTCCAACTGAACTTGCTACCCTCTTCAATTCCTACTTCATTGACATCATAGCTAACCCAACCACCACCTTTCCTACAGTTAACAGCACCACCACCAAGACAGCTGATGACCAAATCATCCCAGAAAAAAGTCTACCCTTAACCCTAACCTAAAATTCTCCCCCACACCCACCAGCACAATAAAAAAACTTTTACTTAAGCTAAAACCCTGTACTCTGGCCCCTGACAATCTACCCTCACACTTCCTGCAGCTAGCAGCAAACTCTATAGCTTATCCCATCATCATACTCATTAACAGATCAATTAAAGAATCTGTTGTCCCAGACATCTGGAAATAAGCATTCATTCTTCCCTTACACAAAGGAGGCACCCAACACAGACACCACAAACTTTTGACCCATAGCAATTCTCTCACCCCTCTCTAAAATACTGGAAAAATGCTTCCATGCCCAACTGCTCAACCACCTGCATGAAAATCAAATTTTATCACCCACTCAGCATGGTTTCAGACCAGGACACAGCACCACTACTGCCCTCCTATCCTTCCTTGATACAGTTAACAGGGCATGGGATTCTGGTGAAATAATTGCTTCACTTTTCCCTTGACCTCTCCAAAGCTTTTGATACCATTTCTCACACTATCCTACTCTCTAAACTATCCACCCTCCACATTTCTCCCCCTACCCTACAATGGTACAACAGCTATCTATCCAATAGGCAGCAATCCACCAAATGGCAAGTCTTACTCTCCCTTCCTCAATACTTCCACAGGGGTACCCCAAGGCTCCATACTTGGTCCTCTCTTGTTTAGCATCTTTATTAACAACTTTCACACTACTCTCCCACAATGCTCAGTAATCCAGTATGCTGGATGACTCTACAATAATATGCACTGCAAATTCCAGCTCTGAACTCCAGCAAATTACCCAGAATGCCCTCACATCTACTGAATCTTGGATGCTTAACAATCATCTTGCCCTAAATCCAAAAAAAAAAAAACTAAACTAGTAATTTTTACTCCTAAGAAAACTACTCCATTTGATAAAAAAACTCTTCACTATACAAGCCCAAGACAATACCGCTATAGAAGTTGTCCCACACACACTAAATTACTAGGCATTTATTACAGAAAAAAACCTTAGCCTAAACATAAACACAAAAACAAAAAAAAAAAAAAAAAAAAAGCGCTATACTCTACACCAACACTTTCTTAAGCTTCTTCTCTACTAGACAAACCCTTGCAGCTACTTTTTTTCTTCCTTTCCTTTTTCTGCCCTCCCTCACTCACTAATATCTTCTACAATTCTACAAAAACAAACTTGCTATGTACATTAGAATATAAATAACCTACCAACCCCCCATCTCATCCCCACACTGTAAAGTCACTGAAACAAATTAGGAATTGGCTGGAACCACCACATATCTCTCATCACCTAACTAACTACTGTAAAATAAAATAATCTACAGACCCACAGACTGTCCTCTCCTCTCTACTCTACTTGCCAACTATTCCAGCAGGCATCTATCATCTGAAAATCATCTACTTAAAAGTAGAAAAGTAGATAAGCCCACCTGCTGGTCTGGTCAACTCCCTTTCACTTCACCCTAATACTACTAACTACAAAACATGCAGCCTACAGGAACACAAACAGCACCACCACCTCATCTCAAACAAATGCTGGAAAATCATCTCAACTCTTCCTGCTATCTTCCTGTCTATATAACCTCTTCACTCCTTCCTTATATGATTACTAAACTATATTTTCTTTTTATTTACTACTTTTTGTTTTTCTTTATTTTTATTATTTTTTATCTTCTTTTTGAATACTGGTACAATATACTCTGAATTCTGCTTATACCACTTATTTTCTGTATATATTGCTGTTCATTGTATATATATGTATATATAAAATATATATTCCTTACATCAATTTTACTTTATGTATATTTTTATATTATGTATATGTTACTATGTTATACTATTTACTAATTTTTTAACTGTTTTTCTGTACTTTTTTTTCTCCTTTTTCGGTTTTCCATGGAGCCCTATACAATAAATTAACAACACATACTTTTGTTTTCCAGATAATATATATACAACATATAAATACGAGACTAGGAAATATAACAAACGATACTGAATGTGCAGAATTAGAATGGATCTTTCGACTGGGGGCACACAGAGGGAGGGGGCTTAATGACAGTATATCCCTTAAGCCCCTGTTGAAACAGAGACCTCTAAGATAGCTACATTCACATTTATATTTACATTTACATTATATACTTATTCATCCATGTATTTCCCTCAATATGTAAGGTTTGCTTTTGTTTTTAAACCAGCATGAAGTTGCATAAGTATTATCATATATATTTATCACTGCTTGTTTTAGTATATTTACAAGACATTATAGGTCTGATGAAATGAACTACAAAAAGATATAGTTTTTAATTTATTGTATATAACTGTTTTAATTAATTGATAGTTGAGTAATTAACTAATTAAGCGTTTTTGAAATATCTATAAATTAGACATTGACGTTATGTTTAATTGTTATGTCTGATGAAGCGGCTTGGACCGTGAAAGCGCTTACGTGTTTCTATTTTTATTGTATTAAACTTTACTATTCAGCAACGCCTTTGGCTGACATCATTGGATTTATCTACAAACAGTGACTTGATACGATATTCCAATAATTTATTCTGGAAAGTTGCTTGCTGCCATTAAGGGACTGTGTTTACAATATTTTTTGGGCGCTTGTGTTTGAATATATATATATATATATATATATATATATATATATATATCTATATTTTTTTTTAAAGGAAAGAAAAAAATGAATACTAACCAGCTGTGGTAATTTACACAAAATACTCTGACTAAAGGGTAAAAACAATAAAAAAGTATGATAAGAAAGAAATACGATCTACGATAGTGGAAAGCCCACTGCTTGCCAAAACTAAGGAGGAGGACAGAAAGATTGAAAAGAAATAATTAGAAGAAACTTTTTACATAAAAAAATAAAGAAATAAAGAAATGAACCACTAAATTTTGCTCGGAAGAGGAACCTGTGTCTGAGCATGAAGAGGCAAATGAGATCGGGTTAATGGGGATGTGCTAAGGTATTATGGGTAGAGGGAGAAGCTCGAGAGTTGGATCAGAAGTCTGTAGTATGTGGCCAAGTCGGATCCAAGGATCGGATCCGAACCCATGTGTTGAGGAAGAATGAAAAGGGCAACATCACATCTGCATGTTACATTGTACAGCAGGATCATAGGAAGTTACTAGGCTATTTTGGACCTGAGGCCCTTACAAGTCTAGCCAATAAATTAGCTCATGTTCACACAGGTCAGCACCCAATGCCCCTGGCCAGCAGGGATACAGGTGCAATCCAAAGGGTGTATTTTCTATTTCCCATCCAGTCATCCAGGTTCCTCTTAAAGAGGGATAATGAAGAACTCTGCTTGATGTGGTCAGGGAGTCTATTCCACAGGTGTGGGGGGAGGGGGTCTCTGGGAGACAAATCTGACCCTGCCAGCAAGTCCTATTGATGTTGCAGACCAAGCTGAGATTTTGCATGCGGGTCAAGCGAGTGGAGTTTGGTTTTGGGATATGCAGCAATTTCATCAAGGTGGGCTCAGAGACTGCTCTGTATGCCAGACACAGATCATCTCTGAGGAGTCTGTATGAAACGGAGTAGAGGGACAGGGCTTTTAGCCTGTCTGTGTAAGACAGATTTTTGAAGCCCTGGATTCTCTGTGGTCTCTCCAATTGCTGCAGGTGATTCGTGAGGTACATGCTGAAAGGGCATTATACTCAATGATAGGCCTGATAAGGGAGGAATACAGGGAAGTTATGACTTCCTTATTCCTGGAAGAAATACCCTTACTAATGAGGTGAGCCATACAGAAAACTCTCCGTACAATGGAGGGAACATGGTGGTCAAAAGTTAGATTGCTGTCAACTTGGGTGCCCAGGTCCCTCACAACTGCTTGTGTGCTTAGGACGTCGTTATTAATGTGATAATTTGTGGAGATATCACTCACCCCAAAGGGGATGATGACGCATTTTTTGGTGTTTTAGTTTGAGGCTGTGTTTCTGGCACCAGTCATTTGTCTGGGTGAGACCCTCTTGTAGTATGTCTAGATCACTAGGGGAGTTGATGACAGCACCCAGCTTCCAGTCGTCTGCAAACTTGGTCAGTCACAGACCTCTGGTTTTCTCTTGCACCTCGGAGAAGTAAATCCCAAACAGCAGGGGTTCCAAGACCAATCAGTGGGGTACATCACTCATTACGGGTCTACTACTTGAGGTAGCTTCCCCTATTTTGACTGAGTGAGTTTTATCAGTGAACCAGTTAGCTACCCATCTAGTCAGATATGGATTTACACCAAGCTGGGATAGTTTTGTCTATTATGCCCGAGTTCTATATAGTATACAGTCAGAGATATTTGAAATCTGAGGTTGTGATTTTATTTAGTGACTGTCGTATATTCTACCAGTATTAAAGAAAGAAAGTACTTAGTTTAGGTGTATTGTATGTAGGTTTTACATTGTAATGACATAAAAAAGACTGAAAAAGGTAAGTTAAAGTTAACATTACTGTGTGATCCTGGGCTGCTAGGGAAGGGAATTGAAAATGTATACTGATCATATTACATTACAAGAATTAAAATAATTTCCTGGTTTTACACCAATGGATGTTTAGACAGGGTTTATGACATAATGCTGACTATACAAACAGCTGACATTCAAAACACTGAAACCACAACTATGAACACTCAAAATATCGAATCTGTGCAAAAAAGCATAAAATGTATTTTGCTAGGGGGTAAGCCCCTTTACAACCCCAGTCCCCTCACCCCCTGCTAATTATATAAACCAAAAAAGATCATACTACAGTGTGGAATGGGAAAAACTTCACTACAAGCTCTACTACAGTTTCAGAAATGAGCTACAGTAGGTGGATTGGGCACTCTGAATTAGCCATAGGTGTGAATGTGGTGTGGAAGTACGTACAGTTTTGTACCTACCATAAATGCAGATGTTAGAGTGTTCACACTGCTGCAGTCATCACACTTGGGTTATCCTGCCATCAGGCGGTCCCGCAGTCGGCCAGAGTTCCAAAGTCTTGGTCCGGAGTCGATTGCTGTCGCTTCTTCCCTGAAGTCAGTGCGCCAGGGGTATATAAGAGGCATCAGACACCATTTTCTTCAGTTTTTCTTGCCCCAGATGTCAGGTGCCCCCCAGTAGGTGGTCAATACATATTGCTAATAAAACATGTAAAGAAAATACAAAGAATACCTTCAGTTACAAGCAAATACACCACAAAGGTTGTATCAGATAGAAAGGTATAGAATAGTTCAGCTAGGTCAGAGGGGATGGAGGGAGGGTAACCTGGACTGCAGCAGTGTGAACACTCGAACATCTACATTTATGGTAGGTACAAAACTGTACTATGTTCATCGTGTTACACTGCTGCAGTCATCACACTTGGGTTGAATCCCAAAGCTAAGGATGGGTGGTGGAGTTAAACAGGGTTTGGAGAAGCTAGTAGGCCCTGCAGAACTGCAGTGGCAAAGCCAGCTCTAGTCTTAGAGTATATAGGTAAGTGGTAGTGTTTGGTGAAGGTGTGCACTGAACTCCAAGTTGCAGCTTCCAAAATATCCTTGGTTGGTACCCACCTGAGAAAGGCTGTTGATGTAGCTGTAGCCCTGGCGGAGTGGGACCTAATGCTAGCAGGTACCAGTTTCCCATGATGTGTGTAGCAGAAACGTATACAATGTCCTATCCATTTTGAAATGGTCTGTTTTGAGATAGCTTTTCCTTGTGATCCTGCAGCATAGGATACAAAGAGCTGGTCAGATTTTCTGAAAGCCTTAGTTTTATCCAAGTAGTAATGTAATTGCCTGTGAATGTCCAAAGAGTGCAGGAGTCTTTCTCCTTTGTTCTGGGGATTTGGGAAAAAAGTGGATAAATGAATGGTTTGGTTTAGGGCCACACTGGACACCACCTTTAGCATAAAAGAAGGGTTAGTTCGTAGAGCGACTCTGTCTTGATGAAAAATGAGGAAAGGCTCCACTGCCATTAGGGCCTGTAGCTCTGAGACTCTTCTAGCTGAAGTTATTGCTAGCAGCAGGGCAGTTTTCCATGATAGAAACTTTAAATCAGCTGAAATAGCTGGTTCAAAAGGTGGCAGTATAAGCTTTTCCAGAACAAAGTTGAGATCCCAAGTTGGTGTTGGTGCTCTCCTGGGCGGTCTTATGTTCTTAGCCCCTCTGAGGTACTGTCTTAGGAGTGGATGTGAAAATAAAGGATGATCCATGTTGTAGTGAGCTGAAATCGCTGAGGCGTGGATCTTAATAGATGAAAAAGAAAGTCCTTTGTGCAACATCTCAGTTAAATATTGTAGAATCTGGGGAATGTTTGGAACAAGGGGATTTTGGCCTTTAGCCTGGTGGTTCCAGGTGCAAAATCTTTTCCATTTGTCTGAATAGGCTTTCCTGGTGCTGGGCCTCCTGGCCTCCTGAATGACATCCATAACAGCTTTAGATAGAGGTGTTGGCTGGTTGTTTAGGCAATTTGCCATGCAGCCAGATTTAAAGTCTTGAGCTGGCTGTGTAGAATCTGATTGTTTCGCTGAGTGAGCAGGTGAGGAATTTGGGGTAAAATCCATGGGCCATGTTTCTTAGTATTGGACACCAGTGCTGGCATGGCCAGTCTGGAGCAATGAGTATCATCTGTGGCCTCTCTAATCTGACTTTCAGCAGCACCTTTGCTAGAAGAGGCAGTGGAGGAAAGGCATACACTGTCAATGTTTTCCAACTGAATGATAGGGCGTCCACTTTCCAAGCTAGTGGGTGGAATGTCTTTGTGCAAAATTTTCGAAGTTGGTAGTTTTGGGGGTTGGCAAACAGATCTATGTCTGGACGTCCCCATTTTTGAGTTATCATTGCAAATACTTGTGGATCTAGTTTCCACTCATGGGGATCCATGATGTTTCTGCTTAGGTCGTCTGCCAATGTGTTTTTCTTTCCTGGCAGGAATTGTGCTTGTAGTTAAACTTGGTAAGTCTGTGCTATGTTCCACAAGGTCATTGCTTGCCTGCATAGGGGGTAGGAGTGTGTGCCCCCTTGCTTGTTTATGTACCACATTACTGTGGTATTGTCCGTCTTTATTAGGAGTTGTCCTGGATGTAAGAGGTCCTTGAAAGCTGTTAGGGCATTCTGTACAGCTAGCATTTCTTTTTGATTGATATGCAGATGCCTTTGATCTATAGCCCATTTGCCCTGAATGCACTGTCCTGCCATGTGTGCTCCCCAGGCAAAGTCCGATGCATCTGTTGTTATAGTTTGCCTGGCTATGGGTAAGGTAAAAGGCTGACCCTTGTTGAGGTGACATGCCTGTGCCCACCATAGAAACTCCTGTTGAAGGCAGGGAATGAGTGGTATCATTGTTTCCAAGCTGTGGCTGTGCTGAGTCCATACGCTTTTCAGGTACCATTGTAATTTCCTCATATGCAGTTTTGCAAATGGTATTAGGAGTATGCAAGATGCCATAAATCCCAAGGCCTGCAGAATTTTTCTTGCAGGGAGTTGGGTCTTTGTTGCCATCATTTTGAAGTATTGAGTCAGCTGTTGTTGCTTGTCTGGTGTGAGATAAGCCATCTGGGCCGTTGTATTCAAGCTGGCACCCAGGAATATTATGCTCTGTGAGGGCACTAGTTTTGATTTCTTTTTGTTTACTGTGTACCCTAGGCAACTTAAAAGGTGTTTGACAAACGCCAGATGCTTTAAAAGAATGTCCTTGCTTTCTGCTTGAATAAGGCAGTCATCCAGGTATGGGTATATTTGAATTCCTCTTTGTCTGCAGTATGCAATTACTGGTGCCAGGCATTTTGTGAAGACCCTGGGTGCAGTAGATAAGCCAAAGGGCAGTGCAGAGAATTGATAATGGGTTGAACCTGCAATAAAACAGAGGTATCTTCTGCAATTTTGTCTGATAGGGACATGCAGGTATGCCTCCTTGAGATCCAACGTTACTAGCCAAGCCTTCTTGCTTAGCATGGGAAGAAGCTGCTGTAGTGTTAGCATCTCGAATTTGGGTACTTGCAGATAAGTGTTTAGAATTGAAAGGTCCAGAATGGGTCTCCAGGCTTTGTCCTTTCTGGGGACTAGAAAGAGTCTTGAGTAAAATCCTTGTCCTTGCTCCTGTGTAGGTACCTGTTGAATGGCTCTCATGTCCATGAGAGCTGTAATTTGTTTTTGTGCCTCTGCCCATTGATTTGGTGGCAGTTTTGGCATTCCTTTTATCCTTGGCAAGGTGTGAAAGTGGAATCTGTATCCTTGTGAGACAATGTTTAGGACTCATTTGTCTTTTGTGATAATGCGCCAGTTGTCTGCAAAAAGAGCTAGTTTTCCTCCCAAGGGAGCTGCCAAGAGAGATTTGCTTGGCAGTCTGAGGGTTAAGTCACTGTGTTTGTCTTCTGTTAGCTTGGGGCCTGCCCGGCACCCCATTGGCGAGGTTTGTAAGGGCCTTGTGACTGACCTCTGCCCCTTGGGCGTCTGTATTTGCCCCTCTGTGGTCTGTCAGAAGCTGGAAAGGACCAGTTTTTTGTTGGCCAATTTCTGCTGAAACGAGGGGGTTGAACCTGTAAAAAATCCTTGACCGTCTGCATTGATTTTGCCTTATCCTCCATTTTCTTTAAAACCTCTTCTGCTTTTACACCAAATAAAAGATCCTGCTGTAAAGGTGCATCCAATAACTTTGCTTTAACATGATCAGGCAGGGTTTGTTCTTTTAACCAAGCATGTCTACGTATGACAAACCCAGTCACTGCTGCTCTACAGGAAGCTTCCAATGAATCAAATCCACATTGTAAAGTATATTTGCCCACCTGTTCAGCTGCATGCAACAAATCCTGCATTTCCTTGAAATCAGGCTGCTCTGAATGTGTGTTCATTTTTTGTTTTAATTGAGACATCAGGAATTGCTGATATTTCAGCATGTGAAACTGGCAATTTAAGGCCCTCATAGCTAGAGTAGCTGAGGTGTATACTTTCTTTCCCCATCTATCTAGTGCTCTGGAATCCCTTTCAGAGGGTACAGGATTTTTAGCAATAGAGGCCTTAACCCCTTTAGGACCCTGGGAAATGGTTTCTGGGTCAGCAACAGGGCTTTTATATAGGAATTTTTGTGAGTCAGGGACTCTGTAGTATCTGTCTGGTTTGGCTGGAGCAGGAGGTAGAGAGTCTGGGTTAAGGCTAGATTCTAAGTAAACATCATCCACAATGTCTAACACGGGAGGGATAGCAAGTGGTCTGTGCTGGGGTAGTAAAAGGAACCCACAGAGCCTTTTCTTAGAATCAGAGTAATCCTGGCCTTCCCAGTGGAAATGTTCCCTCATGGTATGTAAAGTTTCCCCAAAGGAGTAGTCTTCTGGGGGAGATGCTGAGGGAATAGACTCTTCAGCATCAGAATCTTCATAAGGGGGAAAAGAGTATTCCTGTTCCTCAGAAGAATCTGAGGAAATTGAAACCTGGTCAGAGGAAGCATAATCCTCCTCTTGTCTTGGCCTTTTATCAGGAGGGGGATGGGAACCCCTGATTAGGGTAATTAAATCTTCAGCCATCTTAAGCATCTGTTTCTTAGGCATGGGGCCTTGTACTGGAGACTGATGTACAGTCTTTTTTTGTTTTTAAAGGAGTTTTTAGTTTAGCATAAGATTTAATGGTGAGTGTAGTCAGTCTGAAGACACCTTCTGCAACTGAAGGCGTTTCTACTGCACCGGAATCTCCTTCTGCTCTGGAGTCGGAAGGGCCTAAAGAAGAAGGCTGCGGCGGCCTAGTACTCTCCCCTTGGGAATCAGAAGCCGTCTGGGGTTCTAAATCAACGGTCGTCAGGGGCTGTGTAGGTGCCTCACTGAAAACCGGAGAACCGGCGACTGGCCCAGCAGAGCTCTCAGAGTCTGGTTTGGGTCTAGGCTGCCTGTCCTTATCCTTGCGTTTTTTATGCATGCATGGTATAATTAAATTTCCTACCAAAGTAATGTTGGGCTAAATCAAACCGACATTTAATAGTTCGTTTATTAAACCTAGCACAAAACAGACAACCTGTGACGTCGTGGTCTGGGCCTAGGCAAGGAATACAATAAGAATGAAAGTCCTTATGAGATATTTGCTTCCCACAAGAAATGCAATTGTTAACATTTTCTGACATCGGACTGAGGCAAGAAAAGGTTCCCCAATGGGGTACTTAGCTTTATTGAAGACTTCGGTCTGAAATTCGATTTGAAAATCTCAGGAGTCGGCCAACCGGCACTTGCGAACTGCTTCTGCTTCGGGCACTGCGCGGCAAGAAAGACTGAAGAAAATGGCGTCGGATGCCTCTTATATACCCCTGGCGCACTGACGTCAGGGAAGAAGCGACAACAACTGACGCCGGACCAAGACTTTGGAACTCTGGCCGACTGCGGGACCGCCTGACGGCAGGATAACCCAAGTGTGATGAATGCAGCAGTGTAACACAATGAACATCTACCGTGGCAGGGCTACCTACCCGGTAATGTAAAAACTTGGTTCGAGATTATTGTCACTGTTGAAGTGACACCCCGACCTCGTGCAAAAATGGGAAAAAAGAGTTGTAGATAGATGGACGGATTTGGTCTCTGACTGGGACCTGGGAAGTACACAGAGAAAAAACATTTTTCTCGAGAGGCCATTATTTCCTTACAAGAACTTGTAAAGAGAGTTTAAGCTACCGCACCAACGATTCTTTCAAAATTAAAAAAAAAACAATACTTTAAAATTACTTATGAAAGAAAAACATGAAAATAGTCAGAATTTTAAAAACAGTCAAAATAAATGTTAGCACGAAGAAGAGACTTAGAACTTTTACTTCAAAAATTCTGAAAAGTAGATCTTACAAAGCACTAAGGAGACAATGATATGAAGCTGTCCACTCAAAAGGGGGGGGGGGATGGAGTAAGTAAGCATCTGTCTCACCCATTTACAGCTAAGTTCAACAACACTGACAAGGGAGTAGATTCTGACAGTAAAGCAAAAGCTATGTAATACACTGGTAAAGTATCTGGCCTCAGATATCCTTTATGGTGAGAGAAAAGTTATCCCTCAATATGGCCTAGCTGAATGACATCCTTAAAGAAAATCCTATAATACTCTGGATTCAGAATGAGAATTCATGACTCAGAATGGGAGGGAAACAGAGACATTCCCTGAATGCCTTACATAAAGTCAACAACTGTCAGCAACAGAGAGGTGTGGGGGGGTGGGGTACTAACAAATGAGGAACAAAAAACAGTGAGACACCAGAAGCATCAGTGGGAAATTTCACTGGTTAGGAAATTTACATCTGTGGCTAATACAATCAACTTGCAGAGGGGAAATTGCATAATGTTTTTCACTGCTTGCATCTGCTGCGAAGTGTTTTCATTCAAGCATTTTGTTAACTTCTAACACTCAGATAGAAGGCTGTCTATATGAAATGCAGGTGGAAATATGGTGATGGTAACTGGAACAGGCTAAATGCGAGTCCTTGCATAAGAGTACTCTTTCACTCCTGCAATCCAGAGTAGCCCCACTGCTCACTGGGAGGTAGCCTGAGGACAGCATGTCACATGGCTTGATTCAACCATAATAACTGCCACAGAGACACTGTGTCTTAGTCTTTCAGACAGTACTAGCAAAAATCACTCAAACACATCATAGTTGTGGTAGCTACGTCTACTTGGGATTTGTTTCCAGAAGTGGAGATCTACAGGAAACTTCCCCTTTTATTTCTCATGTTATCGATCAACTGTGCTAAGGAAGACCAACAGCTGACTTCTTCCAAAAGAAGATGAAGTTGATGAAAGGGCAGGGAATACCTATAGGAACAGCAGACTTTGAAAAATAAGGCAGGTTTGAGAGTTTTACAGACTCCTGAATTTATATTTGCTTGCTTTGTGATGGGCATGCATAGATTAATTATTTTCCAGACACTGCTTAGAATGATGCTCTTCTTTCTCCAATTCTCTTGATTCTGCACTAGCAAGAAAGGTCTCACGCTGCAACTGGCGGGAATGCAGTGCAGAAATTTTGAAGTGCTGGCACCAGTAACAACTAGGGAAGATATCCAAAGGTACAAGACAGACCAGGCAGAAAATAGAAGTTATGTTCTTACCATAACGTTCCATGTTAGTTGTCTTCTTCTCGCCTTCTTTCTTGCTGGATGGGTTCGGAGCCGACCTCGGCTCCGACTCGGCCACTCTAAAGCTCGAGAGTTGGTTCCACCGGCTCAAGGCCCCCCTTATATCCCACAATGCTAGGCGTGAATTACCTCAGATCTCGTTTGTGAGCTAGGCCCAGCTAATAATACAACCAGAAAAACTGGAAAAGAGTCCACCTCTATAAACAAAGGGGAAGAGAAAGGGTGACCTAAGCCTGATCTAGGAAAATATGCACAGCAGAGCATATACCTATCGCAAAGAGGTGGTAGAAAGAGAGGTCACAATCAAACTCCTCTAGGTCTGTCCAGGCCAGGGGGAAGGAGGGTGGGGCCTTAAGAAAGAAGGCGAGAAGAAGACAACTAACATGGAACGTTATGGTAAGAACATAACTTCTATATGTTAAGTTGTCTATCTCGCCTTCATTCTTGCTGGATGGGACCGCGTCCCTAGCACCTTGTCCCGGATGGCCTAACGGAACAGACTCTTGAGAACAGTGGAACCAAAGTTAGCTCTATGCCTAGAAGCTAAATCCAACTTATAATGTGAAATGAAAGTGTGAGGAGTAGCCCAAGTAGCCGCTGCACAAATGATGTCAATAGGCAGTCTGTCTTGGAAGGCTATAGAAGTAGCCAAAGCTCTGGTGGAATGGGCTTTAGGTTTGTTAGGCAGCTTTTGGTGTCTAATTTCATAAACAATGGAAATTAGAGATGTTAGCCATCTAGATAGTGATACCTTGGAAACAGAAAGTCCCTTTCTGCCTTCTGCATAAGAGACAAACAGCTGGTCAGATTTTCTGAATTGTTTGGTTCTATCCAAATAGTACCTTAACTGACGATGAACATCTAGCCAATGCAATTTTTGTTCAGACCTATTAGAATATTCTGGAAAACACACAGGGAGGTCAATGCTTTGATTTAGGTTAGACGCCGAGGCTATTTTAGGTAAAAAGGACGGGTTGGTTCGTAAGGATACCCTGCCCTTATGGAACAACAGATAAGGAGGTCGACAGCTGAGTGCATGAAGTTCTGAAACTCTTCTAGCTGAAGTAATAGCTACCAGAAAGAGAGTCTTCCATGATAGCAATTTTAATGAACAGGAAGCTGCAGGTTCGAAAGGGGGAAGAATCAAAGAGCTGAGCACTAAATTAAGGTCCCAAGGAGGAGGAGGATTTCTTATAGGAGGTCTGAGAAGAAAAACTCCTTTCAAAAAGGCTTTGCAAAGCTTGTGGGACATGATGGCAGACTCTGAAATGCCTACATGAAAGTTAGATATAGCTGCCAATTGAACTTTGAGAGTAGAAGGAGATGAACCTGCATGAAAGAGTTCAGCTAGAAAATCAAGAACCATATGGATGGGAGCAGTGAAAGGATCTAGATCCTTTCCTTGAGCCCAATAGGCAAAACGTTTCCACTTACTAAGATAAATTTTCTGAGTGGAAGATTTATGTGAAGCTATTAAAATATCTCGAACAGTGTGAGATATTTGAGGAAGCCTGGCTAGGGTAGGAACTGGAGGAACCAAGCAGTGAGGTTCAGAGAGGGGAGGGAGCGATGTAACTGACCCGACTGATGGATCAAAAGATCTGGAACTAGGTCCAGATGCCAAGGTTGCTCCAACAGAAACTGATGTAGAAAGGGGAACCAAACCTGTCGAGGCCAGTAAGGAGCAATGAGGATCAATGAGGCCTTCTGAGCGATAGCTTTCTGTATCACTTGAGAGATTAGTGGGAAGGGAGGAAATGCATACAGAAGTCCCCGGGGCCAAACTTGGACTAGAGCGTCTCTGCTGGGCTGGCCTGGTAACGGAAATAGGCTGACAAAATCTCTGCACTTGCTGTTTTGGGGAGTAGCAAAAAGGTCGCAGCAAGGCTGACCCCACTTGAGAAAAATTTTTCTCGCAATAGAATCTTTCAGAGACCACTCGTGAGGCATGAGGATAGCCCTGCTCAACTTGTCCGCGATTTGATTGGACTTCCCGGGGATGTGCGTTGCTATCAGAAAACGCTGAGAAGAAATCGCCCATTGCCACAGTCTGAGTGCTTCTCGACATAGGGGATAGGACCTGGTTCCGCCTTGTTTGTTGATATACCACACTACAGACATATTGTCCGTCTGGATTGCTATCGTTCCCAGGGGAAGAGAGTCTTGAAGGGCTTGCAACGCTAAAAGCACTGCTCTCATCTCTAGAACATTTATATGCAAGTGGCATTCGTTTGGTTGCCATATGCCCTGGACAGTTCTGCCCTGATAATGCCCCCCCACCCGATCAGGGAGGCGTCCGTTGTCAGAATAGCAACCGGAGGGGAAGGAACAAAGGGTCTTCCCAAGAAGAGCTGAGGGGAAGACATCCACACCACAGAAGATGATTCTTGCATGTTTGCGTAATCATAATGGTGTGAGACATCGGAAGTTGTTGGTATGACCATTGTGTGAAGAGCATCCACTGAAGGATTCTCATGTGGAATCTGGCTAATGGAAGTAGAGGAATGGCAGCCGCCATAATCCCTAATACTTTCAGAACTAACCTGGCTTTGGCTCTGTTGTTGTTGAAGAGAAGCGAGACCAGTTTGCGTATGTCTGTTATTCTCTGATCTGTCAGTCTCGCCGACATGCTGACTGTGTCTAGATTTGCGCCTATGAAGGTAATAGCACGACAAGGCGACAAAACAGACTTTTCGCAATTTACTGAGATGCCCAACTTTTGACAAATGCGAAAGGTGTAGTCTCTGGCCATTAGAAGAAGATGCTTGGTGGGAGCTGTGAGGAGCCAGTTGTCCAAATATGGAAACACCTGGAATCCTTGACGTCTCAGGTGAGAAGCTACCACTGCCATGCATTTGGTAAACACCCGGGGGGCAGTGGTGAGTCCAAAGGGCAGGGCTCTGAATTGAAAATGACTGGTTCCCAGCCTGAAGCGGAGGAATCTTCTGGAGTGTCTGTTCATCTTTATATGATAGTACACGTCCCGAAGATCTATAGAGCACATCCAGTTTTCCTTTCCCAATAGGGGAAGGATGGACTGTAGCGTGACCATCCGAAATCTTGTTTTCTTGACTGACTTGTTCAAGATACTGAGATCCAAAATTGGTCTCCAGTCCCCTATTTTCTTTGGAACTAAAAAGAACCTGGAGTAGATTCCGGATCCTTGCTGGTCTGCTGGAACTGGCTGAATTGCTCTTTTTGCGAGCAGCTTTGAAATTTCCAAAGCTGCAAGATCCTTTTGAGTGGGTGGAACATCTGGCAGGGATTTTTTTGATTGGTTTGGAATGCGAACGAAGGGAATGGAATAGCCTTCGGAAATGATGGACTGTACCCACTTGTCTTGAGTTAGGGATAGCCAGGCTTCTGGGTACAGTGACAATCTTCCCCTGACTGCCTCCGAAGGTGGACAGTTGGGCAACACCTCAGGGATGCTGAAAGGGCTTATCGGAAAAGGTTTCTCGATTGCCCTGGTTCTCTGGACCCCCTCTGCCTCTGGGGCGGCGTCTACCATTATTGTTCCCTCCTCTGCCTCTGGAGGGAACCGACTCTGTGCGTCAGGCAAATTCCCTTGAGATTGTTTGCGGAACCACATTTTCCCACTTTTCTGGCCTTTGGGGTAAGGTCTAGAAGGAGTAGAAAAACGGACTCCGACGGCAGACAAGGTTTTGCCATCCGTCGCACCTAGTCAAGGTTTCTTTCACTTGAGGACCAAAGAGAGATGATCCATCAAACGGGGAATTAGTGAAAGACGTTTTAAAGGGGTCCGCGAAATTGCAAAGTCGCATCCAGGCATGCCGGCGTAAGGCTACACCTGTCCCTGCGGCTCTACTCGCTCCATCAGCCGCATATGAAAGGAGGCGCATGGAGGAGTTAGCTATAGAATTCAGGGTAGTCAGCTGGGCGTTCATCTTGTCCTGAAAACCTGCAGCTGTAGGATCCTTCAACATCTCACTCGCTTCCTTGATCAAATCTCTCTGGAGACGAGTGAAATGGCATAAGTAGTTCAGCGAACGTATTGCAAATGTCGCTGACGAAAACATCCGCTTCCCGTACCTGTCCATAGACCTAGATTCCTTGTTAGGGGGATGGACAGGCACTGAAGGATCAGCTAGTTCCTTCTTGGTGGCAGCAGCTACCACCATAGCATCCACAGTAATTCCTTTGGTCAGAAATTGTTTATCAGTGGGTGCTGTTATAAATTTAGAAGGTCTCCTGGGGGTTCTTTGCTACCACCTGCATGAGGGGGTCAAAGGGGGGGGGGCACCCAGGATGTGGAAGGGCGAGAGCCAAACGCCTCAAGATACACAGATTCATCCTCCGAAGGGTTAAGGGCTGGCCAATTTCCCCTCTGTTTCAGGATTTCTAGAATGTCTGCAAAGGAGACATCTTCAGAAGGGGAACGGGGAGAACCCTCGGAATCCTCTAAATCTGTGTCAGAGGTGACAGACTCAGGTGAGTCTATGTGTTTCCTCTTACACTTTCTCTTCCTAGGGGGCTCCCCTGCCAATTCAGGAGAGGCCTCGGAAGAGGATGAGATCCCCACAGGGGATTCTTGAGGAGCTGGCTCTCTGCGGTCAGGGATGAGGGAGAGTAGACATCACCTGAGGCACCGAAGAGGGAGGGGGACGGAGCCGACTGTGGAGTTGAACCAGGTTCCAACACACTCCGCATGACCTCGAATGCACCCCTGTCAGGCAGAGCCAGAGATCCCGCTCCGAAGCTGAGAACCTCCCTCGGCACCGACAAAGATGGCTCGAGGCCGATGTCGGAGCCGAACTCACCAGCCGAAGCACCGAGAGGAGAGCGGGTCGGACAAGGGTCCGATGCCACTCACCCCTCGAGCCGACGAGGGAAGTCCGGCGCCGAGATTCTTCAAAGGAAGAAATCGAGCCGACGGAACCGAAGACAAGTGTATCGGTTCCGACGCTACCACAGTCTCTGTTCCGAGACGCCCCGGCTCCGAGCTCAAAGGAGTCGGAGGAGGAATATTTAGAGGGAAAGGTTGAAGCATCGACTGATGAGTTGGGCTCTGAAGCATTTGGGCCAGTGCCTCGGACTTTAGAATTCGACTCACTACCCTCTGAAGGTCATGATCCGAAAGCCCCGATGACCTAGAGGAGTGAGACCTATGGCTCCGTTCAGACAGCAAGGGAGACGCTGGAGCTGAATGAACGGAGCCAAGGGAGGGTGACCTAGACCTCTTTCTAGATGCCGGCTCCAAAGGTCTGATCGGAGCCAACCCAGGAATCTCCAATACCTCGGCTCCAGCCAGAGCCGAGGGAACCACAGAAACTGTAGTCAAAGACTCATCGGCTCCAGCCGGAGCCGATGTAGCAGTAGGCTTTGAAGCCTTAGGCCTCGACTCAGAAACTGGAGTCGAGGTCTTAGAAGCCTTGGAAGGTTTTCCCGATGAAGCAGTTAGGGAACCTTCAGGCTTGAGCAAACCCCTTAGGATGAGTTTGTTCTTTCTTTCCTGCAGGACTCTAGGGCTGAAGCCATGGCATACAGCACAAGAGTCCTGCAGGTGTAAAGGTCCCAGGCAGTACACACAAGAAGTGTGACCGTCTGCCAGAGACATTTTCTGACAGCACGAGTCACACTTCTTGAAGCCTGAGACCTTTGAATCCTTGGACATTTTCAAGGAACCGAAGTGTAACCACCACACAAAACACACACACACACCGATTACACTATCAGAAAAAGGGTAAATTAAACTAAAAGCTAAAGAAATTAGTTAGTTTATATAAAATAAATCCCTACAAAAACACATACACACCACTATTAGGGATGGAGGGCCCGAAGGCCTAAGGAAAGAACTTATCAGTTCTTGTGGGAAAGGGGCTGGATAAGGGGTAGAAAGGATAATATCCACTACACTATAGTTAAAGAAGAAAAGGCTAAGCTAAAAGGGATTTAAATAGTTATTAAAACTGATCTAATACAACTGACCTGAGCTGGTAGAAAAAACAACACCTCGATCGCTGTAGCGGCAAACGAGATCTGGGGTAATTCACGCCTAGCATTGTGGGATATAAGGGGGGCCTCGAGCCGGTGGAACCAACTCTCGAGCTTTAGAGTGGCCGAGTCGGAGCCGAGGTCGGCTCCGAACCCATCCAGCAAGAATGAAGGCGAGATAGACAACTTAACATCATTGAGTTCTGCTTCAGTACCGGACAACTGCATGCCCATTTCAATGGTTTGGAAAGCTTAGGTCTATTATTTTGGTAACAAATGTACACACTACATGTAACGAACAGTGTGTGTGAGAGTGGGAAAAATATAGACTGTCTCCTTAATCCAGCTACAGAGGATGCCAATTTGGACAAAGGCGATATGGTTTCCACAAGCATGACTGATAAGAGTGCTACACTGAGAAAATAAAATCAGTAAGAGATTCCTTAAACTATTGCACCTACTCCAGAAGTTTTCACAGAGTGTGATTCTATGTGAACCACTCGGCAATGGAAAGCATACTGCAAATTTCACATTAGTCTGATCTGATCTGAAAGATTTACTGGCAAAATAAACAATCAGTTTTCAGAAATGATTTAAGTCAATAAAACCCAGAAAGACTATATATTCAATGAAATAATGTGACATCTTACAGTCGTTGTTGTTCTTCAGAAAGCTGATCCTTCTGGATTATCTTCAGAGTGATTCCGCAATCCCCCATTTGTTGCCATGGAGACAATACCTAAAAATAAACAATAAACAATGTTAAAGGCCAGTTGGTTATTTTTAAACCACAGTTAGTGTCCAGTGAATCAACTGCCAAAGCATATCTTTCAACAGTCACATATGGATACTAATCTGGCATGACCTCCTAAATCCCATTTTAGGCTCAGTTCAGGATATACCTGCCCCCAGAATGGAGATCAAGTGAAAAGATATAACTCACACAAAGGACATTTAAGTTGAATGAACCACAATAGTATGCTTACAAACTCCTTAAGTAAGATGAACTGTAACAGTATGCTTACAAACTCTTACAAAAGGTAAACCTACAAAGCAATGAAGTCAGATGGCAGGACTAAGTAAAGATCTATCTCATTCTGGAGTCAGCAATCCACATAAACATTTGCATAACTCAGTGGTGGCTCCCTGCTCTCCCTGACAAACAGGTTTATTTTCACCATAAGGTGGGATTATAATGTGTAAAAAAACAGCAAATGAGAGAATGTATGTATGTATTCACAAAGGTTTACAATAACAACATATCTGATTTTAAAAATGTAAGAAACATGCACAAACATGTCCCTACTGCAAAACAAGACTACTTGTAGTTCTACTGTTTAACTAAACTGTTAAAATTTGCAGGTGTACACAACAAAACGTAGTCTATATATCACAAAAACCTGTTTCAGAACCTCAAACATCACTAAAAAGCATAGTAGATGGTGGTGGCTAAATTCTACTTGGGATGTGCTTCTAAATGTAAAGGTTGAAAGGAAACTCTCCCCTTTATCTCTCATGTTATCAAGCAAATGAGCTAAGTTTGGCCAACAGCTGACATTTTCCAAAAATAAGAGATCAACTTTCAAGGTTCACACTATATCCATAAATCTTTGAGAAGTCACTGCAACAGGAAATCATAACATTTGGATTTACCCCACAATACATCTTCCAGTGATCCAATTTGATTTTCCAGTAGTGGCTCTTTCAGAGGATCCATGCAGGTTTTTTGCTTTTGAAGACCTAACTCATGTGGGCATGAGACTCCCATACAAGTACGTACTGATCTATTTTTCAGATAAAGTGATTCAGAAGAAAGTGTGCTTTTGGTAGTCAGGATCACTAAAGTTACTGATGTCTGCATTATTAAAAACTTATAACTGAAAAGTATATATAAATTCATAAATACTACAGTAACTATGTACAAGTCCTAGCAGGAGGGAGGGAAGTTTTAAGGTGACAATGATCATTCTTTGAAGCCAAGTTGTTACATGTATTACTGCGACACCATGCCTTCTGGAGTGTGCAGTCAAAGATGTAGTAGACTCAGTTTCAAAGATGGTTGCTAACTGATCTGAGTGTGAAAACAGAAACTGAGAAATAAAAGCCAGTGATATTGTCAACGTAGGTAAAATTCATGTAATGGCTGGTAAGTAAAGTGCCTGGATGCCAGCAAAGGAAACATTTAGAGAACCTGACAGAAAATCAACCAGAAGACGTTAAGAGAAAATAATAGCTGGAAAAATCCTTCAGCTCACCAGCAAAAAGCAGTTCAAGCCTCAACTTTAGTACAAGACCTAAAGTCCACTCTTCAAATTTTCCCTTAAAACTACCTTCCTCAAAGTATACTACTGTCCTATTTAGTGTATCCTACAGGCTACAACTATAAATTATCTCTACTTGACTCCCAAGTAGACTATTCTCTATCTGTATAGCGAAGCACTTGCTCCTACAGTACTTATCACCTCGATACAGCACTCTTGTTATAGAAAGTACCCCAAAAAAGCAAACCCCATTTCTCGGTCACCCACATCCCCCAGAACCTTTTCTTAAGTTTTTCTGTCTATTCCTTCTAGCATGTCGAGGGATCAGTTGCTAATGTCCTCTCCTGCTCAGCTGGTGAACCTGGGAATATTGAGGCAATGTTACAATTGCCTCATGTACACAGACAACCCTCTCCTCCTCCCACAAAACACAAATACATGCGAGAGATGCAACTTTACGGCCAAACTGGAGGCTGAGCTCTCTCAACATAGGACTGGCATGACCAGACAGGAGGAAAAGGTAACCACACACACTATAGACCCAGTCTCACATAATACCATCACAACCTCAAATCATACACATAAACACACAAAGACATACTCGGAGGCTCTGATCAAAAATCTACCAAAACAGCAGAGGCCACCAAAGCAGACACCCAAATAACTACCACCTCAGAACACAACACCTGCAACACATAGACCACACAGTCAGAGTGTCAAGCAGTCACAGCCCTTAAGGCCAAACACAATGCCAGACACACTAGTCATTGGTGACTCCATAGTCAGACACACTGACGTCCCGCTCACCAGACTAGCTGTCTGTCGGGTGCTAGAATCCGCCACATAACGCATGCACTCAGGTCTCTCAACAGCAGGTACAAGTACGACTCAGTCATTGTCCACGCTGGTGTTAACGACCTGAGACGTACCTCCTTGGACTACATGAAAAGAGACATAGAGGAGCACTCTGATTATGTAGCCCAAGCAGGTATGACCCTGACCTTGAGCAGTATCCTACCTTCACCAAGAATGATGCCACAATACAGAGATAAGATGATCAGCTTTAACAATTGGCTTAAACTCTGGTGTCATTCAAAGGGGATCCAATGTCTGTCTGCCTGGGATGACATGCTGGACAAGCCACGCTGCTTCCAAGGGACGGCTTGCACTTGTCACCCTGGGATTCCGGATTTTGGCAAAGGCTCTTGCCACCCCATAGTGCCTTTTTAGGCAAGGCTCAAATTCTAAACCTACCACCCTAGAACAAAACACAGAAAAAAAACTAAGGGTAATGCTGCTCAATGCCAGAAGTCTCAACCTCAAGATGCACGCACTGGAGGCCCTTCTCAGTATGGAGAACATCGATGTCTGTGCTGTGACAGAAACCTGGTTCAAGGCTCCTGAGAGCACCCCAGCACTATCAGGTTTTACCTCATATCATGCGTTCCGGCCCCAAAACCTGGACAATACCAAGAAAGAAGGAGGGGTATCCATATTCATCAAGGACACCCACACCTCAAGATTGGTGGCATCGCACGATGCATCGGAAACCATCCAGGTGCAATTAACCATAGGCAAGACGGCTCTGCAATTTGTAGCATGTTACAGGCCACCCTCGCAAACTCAGGAACCTCATATGGCCTTCCTGAAAACAATGGAGGGGATAAATGTATCTCCGAACACCATCATACTAGGTGACTTCAACTACCCTAATATAGACTGGGAACACTACTCAAGCCCAAACACTCTAGCCCAAAAGTTCCTGGAATTCATAAACTCAAATGCCATGGAACAACTAGTCACCATCCCCACAAGAGGAGAAAACATACTTGATCTCATCATCACGAACATGGGAGCACAATGTTCAACGCCGGAAGTATACCCCTCACTGGTGAGATCTGATCACAAACTAATCTCGCTGGAGGTCCTCATCCCGCTCCCACCCGAAATGAAAAAGACCACAGTAAAGAACTTCTCAAAAGCCGACTTCACACTTCTAAAGACTAGTGTGGTCTCCTTTAAGGCCCCTGAGCCGGCGGTTAACATTACTCAAACCGCTGAATCACTTACAAATGCCTTCTACCAGCACCTGCAGGGCTGCATGGATCAGGCAATCCCAAGCAAAACAAAGACTCTTTGTACCAAAGGCAAGCGTCCAGTCTGGTGGACCCCAGCCATAAACAAACTCTACAACAAAAGGAGAAAGCTACTACAAGATAGAGCAAAATCTTTAAAAGGTAAGACACCGCTGATCACTATAAGTAAAAAGCTAAGAGCTCTCATAAAATCATCCAAAGCTAATTTTGAGAAAAAAATAGCTAAGGACTCTAAAGACAACCATAAGGCATTCTTTAGCTATGTCAGAAACCTAGGAGGAAACTCCCAGATATGCTCAGAATTAGTTCAAAATGATGTGAAGATTACTGATCCTACAGACATTGCCAACATACTGGCTGAAAGGTTCAGTGCAAACTTCTCCCCTCCCCTAAAGGAGAGATATCTATACCAAATGATTGTAGCCCCCAAACATCTCTAACGCCCAGGTGAGAATTGCTCTCTCCAAGGCAAAGAACACAGCATCCATGGGACCTGATGGTGTCCCCGGCTGTGTGCTCCATGAACTCAGCGAGGAATTAAACCCACAGTTAGGACAGCTGTTTAATCTTAGTCTCACCTCCGGATACATTGCCCAGGGAGTGGCGCACAGCGACTGTGGTCCCACTCCACAAAGGCGGTGCCTCCACCGACCCTGGAAATTACCATCCCATTAGCTTGACAAGCCTTATCTGCAAAGCCATGGAGAGGATCATAATGGATCTCATAAATAAAGACATAGGGAACTTGCAGACTTTGGATCCAACCCAGTTTGGCTTTGTCAAAGGCAGATCATGCCTTCTAAACTTGGTTGACTTTTTCAAAACAGTCACCAAGGCCATTGACGAGGGAAAGGCAGTCCATACAGCCTACCTAGACCTGGCGAAGGCTTTTGATACAATACCTCACTCGGGTATCATTGAAAACTCATCAACTTAAATGTAAACCCATACATTACAAGATGGGTTGCAAACTGGCTGAGTGACAGAACCCACAGGGTCAGAGTTGCTGGCGCCATGTCAGACTCAAAGCCTGTCACAAGTGGTGTCCCACAGGGCTCAGTCCTGGGCCCACTCTTGTTTGGCATCTACTTTTCTGAAGTACAAGCAAACACAGGAGGGTTATGGCTGACAAAGTTTGCAGATGACTCCAAACTGGGCGCCGTAGTTGAAAACACATCCGACACAGATATCCTTCAGAAGGGTCTCACAGAAACGGATAACTGGTGCCAGAGCCATGGCCTAAAGTTAAATGCCAAGAAATGCATAGTCATACCCTTCGGGAAAAATAAGGTTACCCCTAGCTACCATATAGGTGGCAATCCCTGAACACAGAAGAAGTTATTAGGGACCTGGGAACCCAGGTTGACAGTAGCCTTTCATTCGACACTCATATTGCTAAAGTAGTTAGGAAGACCTTCTACATTGCCCACCTTATCATGAAGGGATTCACATCTAGATCAAGGGAAGTCATAGTCTCCCTATACTCATCACTCATCAGACCAATGATCGAGTACAATGCCCCATTCGGAATGTATCTGACCCGACACTTGCAGCAGCTGGAGAGGCCACAAAAGTTCCTCACCAAAAGGATAAAGGGTCTCAAAAATCTGTCTTATGCTGCCCGACTGAAAGAACTCCAGTTATATTCAGTTGCTTACCGCTTGCTCAGAGGTGACCTATGCCTGACATACAAGGCCATGTCAAACCCAGATTTGATGATGAACATGCTTCATCTCAAAAAATCTAGATCCCTCAGAGCCACAAGGGCGGGAGACTTAAACCTCGACATGGTTATTAATAGGACGTGCTGGAGGGATAGATTCATCACCCAAAGACTCCCTATGCTGTGGAACAAAATCCCGGTTTATGTGAGGCAGAGCACCTCGCTGGCCTTGTTCAAGAGGAATCTTGACCAATGGATGGGAGATCGCAGATACACCCCAGGGGTTACCTCAGTGTCACTGCTCGACAGAGGCACAGCAAAATAATGGGCATAGTTTCTCCAAACTAAAGGGGTGGCGTAAGCCACAAAACTATGGGCTAGGCTTATAAATGCCCTCGGGCAGATAGCCTAGTATGAACCTATGAACCTAAGAGATGACTTTCAGTAATTTAGAGGAAAAAAACAAATGTGCTCAGACTTGATTAAATGAAATGAAACACTGAATGATTATATCAAGTCAAATACTAAAAGTCTGGAAATAATAGAAAAAAAGTTAACTAGCTATTCAGATGAACTGATAAAACTGAAAAATTAAAAGCAGAAATGAAGAATACGCTGGTTGAGTACGAGACGTCTCAAGAAGAGATGTTTCAAAAATGCTACAATTAAAAGAGAAAGCACAAACAGAACACCAGAGATTTATTTCTATACCAATGAAACTGGAAGGAAGACCGTATTAATTTTATGAAATACAAATTAGCAACTTTACTGGTGTTCCACTGCAGGATTTGTCAACTGAAAGGGCACATCGACTGTATGCTCTAAACCTGACCATGAGACAGCAGCCAAGACCTCTATTAGGAAAGATGCAATCATACCAGCAGAAAGAGTTGATCCTGACAAAACTGTGGCAGGAGGGAAAAGTATAAAAATTGGAGACAGTAGACTGTACACCAGGCAGAGAAGTACATTTATCCCAACAATCAGGGAATGTCAAGAAGCAGTTGAGAGATTCAAGCTGCTATATTCAGTTGTGTTCAGAATACGTTTTTCCTAGAGAATCAAACACATCTTTGAATGCAGAACAGAAAAAAGAACATCCAGCAAAGAGGAGAGGACTCTGCTTCCCATTCATCTGACAATAAAGCTAACAGAGAGACTTTGCAATTGTAACCTTTTCCAATTACAAAGAAAAATGCTTGAGTGACAGAAAAAAAGCACAGGAGTTGACTGAGAGACTCAGGAATAACTTGGACTTGGACTAGTCTGCTGCTGGAAGAAGGAGGTGAACAAGAAGAGGACTAGTAACACTAAAATGAATGAATAACTGTCAGACTACAAAGAATCAACCACATTTATGAGACAAGCCTTTGCAAGAAAAAGTGTGCGAGAAAGACTGAAATTCTGTTGGCTTTGTTAAACTTGTGGATGAACTGTAAAGCATATACCCCACTTTATATCACTAATGTTTAGAAGATCACTAAAGGAAAAAATAAGTAAAACAATTTTTGTTCTTATTAGTATTTGTATAAAATATTTCATGACATAAACTGCACATTATATAGTAAAATAGTTTTCAAAGGCATTTTAAAAGTTGGGGAATATTTTTAGTGACTGTTATACATGTTAAAGATACTAAAGTAAAAAAAGTATTTTTTTTCTTTGCAAGACATATAGTCCCATACACTATAACAAAAAAGAAAGGCTAGACAAAAGTGAGCTCACTTTAATATGCAGTGATCTTGGGCTGCTGGGATGGGGAGGAGTGTAAAAGTGTACTGATTATATTACATGCTATTAGTTTTTACTAAGATGAATGTGTACATTAATGTCCTTGGCTTAAGATATAAACAAGTGGGTTTTCTGTAATTTATTTGTCTTTGCTGACCAGGACAGTCAGACTGGGTAAAGACCACTTTCAATGTGGTCACTGTGGGAAAAACTCCATCTTGTTACAGTCTATATTATACATACACAATTTACAATGAAATATTTAGTCGTCAACTTCATCTAGTACATTACTGCATGTAGAGGTTTATGGGTGGTTAAGCATTATGTCATCAGTAACATTTGTGTATTTCCTATAGTCATGCTACAGATACATTTTGAAGTATTAACTTTTACAGCATAGGCTGTATTCTAGGTAAGCACTGCAGGGAAGTAGCAACATTTTGAGGGTACAGCTAGAGTTTAGAGAGTAGCAGATGAGATAAGAAGAACAGATTTAGGTGAAGTGAGAAAAGGAAGAGAGAAATATATGTGCATGATTGGGAAAGGGAGTAAGTTAAGATGAGGAAGAAAGATGGACTAAATGCTATAATATTTCACAGTCAACCTGGTGCTGACCATGAGCATGACCAGGACTTATTCAGATGTAGTTTGAGCAGACCTTTAAAATGTAGTACTTTGTTAGCGAGATGGTGTTCCATATTTTTGAGATGTAGCAGGCGTAAAGTGAGTCGTCTGCTGAGTTACCAGACTTGTGTTGTTTTTAATATGAACTTGTCAGCAGAGTAGAGGTCCCATGAAGGACAGTAAAGCCGTAAGATACATTTTAAAGGGGGGGGGGGCATTTATCTGGGTAAATAAGCTTATATGCAGATAATTGTGAATGTTTTAAAATGTTGCTTAGTTCGTGCCAGTTAAATTGCCTCAAGGCTTGCCAGTGGTGGGTTCCATGTGTTGAGTTATTGGCAAATTTAGCAATTTTATTTATAGCAAAAAGCTAGCTTGAATTCAACAGTGGTACGGAGGTTAGTTAGGTGATGCATAAATAACAGCTAGGAGTAAGTATTGAGACTAATATTTGCCATGCTGTCTCTCTAAGGTATTCTTTGGCTCTATACAGGGATCCCAGTTACTTATTGGTCTTTTTATGGTTTATAAGAAATGGTAGTCAGATACCACATTTTCAGCAATGACAACTCATAATCTATGTTGTTGTTTGCTGATGTAATTAGGAACAACTGTATTTAGCTGCAATATTATTTTAGGGTGAAGAGAATTAATTTTGTTTCACTAGGGTTAAGGGTAGGCATGATTTTTTAGCCAGGTTTCTGTAAAGGTAAAAGAAGCAAGTAGGGTTGAAAAAAAAACTTAGCTCTAGATGATTATCACTGCTGAAATGACACTAGAACCAGTTATACAAAACTGGGAAAAACGGGGTTTGGGTAGGATGGATAGATGGATGAAAACCATGAAAAATGCTGCCCGGTTAAAAAAACTCCAGCTCTACTCAGTGGCATACCACCTGCTCAGAGGCAATCTGTGCCTGACGTATAAAGCCATGTCCAACCCGGAATTAATGGACATGCTGCACCTCAGAAAATCCAAATCCCATCGAGCTACGCGCTCGAGAGACTTGAACCTCAGCAGTGAAATAAATAGGACATGCTGGAGGGACAGATTCATAACCCAGAGGCTCTTTTCACTCTGGAATAAAATCCCAGTCCAGGTTAGGCAGAGTCCCTCATTGACTCTCTTCAAGAGGAATCTTGATGAGTGGATGGGAGATCGTAGGTTTACCCCAGGTATCACTTCTGTGTTACTGTTAGACAGAGGCACAGTATACTAACCTCGAAAAAGGGCATAGCAAAATTAATTTAAAATGGGTGGCGAAAGCCAAACACTCTCTGGCTAGGCTTATAAATGCCCTAGGGCAGATAGCCTAGTATGAACCTATGAACCTATGTGCAAAGATATTAGCTGGTATGTTTTTTTTTTTTTTTTAGTTAGAGTAAAGACGTCTGTATATTCTGTTCTGAGTAAAATTTACAAAGACTCTTTCATGCAGCTACAGAGTTATTTTCTTCTCACTGCTGACTACTTTTACATGGAGACAAGCTGTCTGCAGGTGCAAGCAATTCATTTTGAGATTTCTTGAGCATTCACTGCTGAGGAAATGCAAAATTTAAAGGTAAAATAGAAAGTGGTTCAGTGAAAAAAAAAGATTCAAATTATGGGAAGTGAATAAGAGATAGTGAACTCTCTAGCAGCCTTAATAATTTAATACATTTAATAAAAGAGTGTACAATTTAAGTTTATTTAAAGTTAGCCAGTGCATGTTCTTATGGCTAAAAAGGTAATGTTTTCTGAAAGCATACAAACTGTTTTTCACATTGGGGAGGGAAACAGAGATAAGAAAAGAACAGCCAGCAATCAGTGCAAGGGGGAACACAGCCTATAACATGTGCTTTAGCATGGCTAACCTTAATTTTACATTTTGTAATGCCTGTGAGTGCAGATGTCAATTTGGGGTAATTGTTCCCATCTGGAGGGTTAAGCTGCATTCTTTGTAGATGTACACAGTTTTCTGGTTTGTCTAAGTTATTAGGGTATGGGGTTTTCTTAAAATGTATTTAGTTTTTTTTCTGAGAGCTTTCAGTAAACAAAAGTCTTGAAAATGTGACACAGATTCAAATGGAGATGAGAAGAAACAAGTATGAGTGTGTGTATGTAAGACAAAATTTGAAAATACACATTCAAAAAACTGTTATGTATAACAGGAGAGAAAAACTGATTTTTATCATAAAGGCTACACTATCCATCTTATTTTGGAATGTAAATGGCCTTACATGTATTGACAAAAAGGAAAGGGTGTTCAATTATATTAAGAAATGCAGAGTGCAAACAGCAATGCTGCAGGAGATACATTTGGAAAAAAATGAATATGTGAATTTGATAAAGAAAGGATTTAAGCATGAATATTCAGCAGCATATCATGGACAAAGGACAACAAGAGTAATTATGATTTCTAGAGGGGCTCCAACAGTGATAAAAGAAGAAAAATAAGCAATGGTACATTTGTAACAGTAAGGGGCTAATGGTAAGGGAGGACGATTACAATGGCTTGTACATATGTTCCACCAAAAACTGCTATTATGGAGCTTAAGAAAATTTGGGGACAAATACTTAGCTTTCAGCAAAGAATATTCCTTATAGTGGGGACTAGAACTTGATTTGCAGTAGTGAGAATGTATCAGGGGACCTACAAAAATATAACAAAAGAAGGTAGAGTGAACAAATTTACAAAGATATTTGGTATGGAAAATACAAATTTAAAAAAAGGAACTGAATTGAAAGCTTCAGTACACATCCAATAACTATTTCAGATCATACACCAATAAAAACTAAGATAAAATGTAGGGTGATGAAGTAAAATTGAGACACTGGTGCTTTCCTACCTACCTATTAAAAAGAGAAGATTTTAAGGAACAAGTAGTGGAAATTAATCCAGCGTTAGGGAAGGCAAAAATTTCTTCAGAGGTAATGGCTACTGAATGGTATAAAATGAAAATGGGAGTAAAATTGAGTTTAAGAATATGGCAGAAATAAAAACAGAGAGAGATATGGTTAAAAAGTAATAGGAATTATTTAGATGAGTTTGCAAAGGTAAAAGTACTTTAGAATAAGGGGAATCAAAAAGAACAAGAACAGGCGCAACTGCAGAGTGCAAAACAGAAAATAAGGAAGTATTTGGATAGTATGCATGAGTTTAGAAAGATTACTATTAATCAGCTATTTCTAATAATAACAACTCCAGAGCACAAAGCTTTTAGTACAAATAACTTGGGCAACATAATGTAGAAAGAGTTGTTGGCCAACTTAGGTAGCCTATAAAAAGAAAAATAACCAGAGATCCAGTAGAGGTATTAGACATATTTTGGACATTTTTAAGAAAATTTATATGAAGCAGAGAAATGTGCAAACCAAGGAAGAGTACAAATGGAAACATTTATGGAAGGCTTAATTATGCCAAAGTTAGAGGTAGATGAGGCTCAATAACTAACAATTAAAAGAGGAGGACATAACATAAAAATGGTCATCAATCTGCAGGAAGCTCTCCAGGAAGAAATGGTATTCTTGTGGAAGTTTGGAAGGCAGAAGGGATGAAAGTGATAAAGAGCTGGAAGACTTTGTTTAACAATATTTTAAAAGGAGGGAAAGCACCAACATCTTGGAAGAAAGCTGTGCTAGCTTCATTACCTAAATATAGTAAAGTCCTATCAGCTCTAACTTCATATACACCCATTTCAATTTTGAACTTTGATTATATAATTAGCTAAAAGAATGGCAAAGGGGTTGCCAAGACTGATTGACAAAGATGAATGCGGTTTTGTGGAAGGGAGGCAAATGTTTGAAAACAGTAATATAATGATGATCCAGATGGAAGAAGAATGTAAGAAAATGCCACTAATGTTGGCCAGTCTTGATGCATTGAAGACATTCGACAGAGTAAGCTGGGATTAAAGGACTAGAGAAATAGAAGCATTTACATTTCCTGTTACAGTAATAAGGTTAATTATGAGAATATATGAAGTATCAATGGCAAGAATTAAAGTAGGAAGGTTCCTCTATGATAAACTGTGTCTGAACAGTGGACCCAAGCAGGAGTATCTTCACCATGTGTTACTTGCTTTATGTTTAGAGCTACTGTCAAAGAAAATGAAGGAAACAGAAATTCAAAGATATAATTGGTATAGCAGTCAAGTTGGCTTTATTTGCAGATGGCATTGTTTTATGCCTGACAAAATCAGAAAGGACATTCCAGTGTTCTGGAACATTTTGAGACAGTTTCAGGCCTTTTCAGGATATAAAAATAATGAAGTTAAAACAATGTCTACA